>NC_139827.1:26776766-26806781 GCF_963691815.1 Echiichthys vipera
GCCGGGTGTTGGGTCGGAGCGGGCCGATCACCTTAGTCTAAACTGACGTGTCTGCTTAACACACATACACACTCCAGGTAGTGTGCATGACAAGGGGTTGGAGGCGATACTGCATCAGTAAGAATATGTGCCGTGCCTGTGGTTTAGAATATCATCCCTAAAGGGGCTCGGGAGATGTATGTTTGATCTGATGTAAGTATTTTTAAGTTTCTGTGACTATGTGAGATTGAGCGTTGCGTGTTTTGGCACGTTTGCCAGCATGTAAAAGAGACGGAAAGGCTCTTATTTTACTGCATAGTAATTTTACATGTGAGCGGCCTGGAAGACATTCACAATCACACAAAGCACACTGAGGAAATACTAACTGGCATTAATCCTCAGGCAGTGAATTGAAATTGCCTTCCCCTCTATGTCTGGATAATAATCATCACCATGATTTTCAGCACCGTCTTTCAAATGTTCTTGGCCCTTGCCTCTGGCTCTCTTTTGTTCCTAACCAAACCTCCCTCCTTTATTGGTTTCATACAGGGATCACGATCTGAAAACGCACCGTAGTGATGAATATTTTCAGTAATTGCTACTCACGATCCCTATATGGCCTCTTTGTAAGCACAAGACGAACTTACCCAACACAACCGAAAACTGTGGCCTGCATTTACTGAGTTTTCTTTCAAGGCCTTATGCGTTAACAACCAAAAACCAACAGAAAAACATCCTGGGTCCAGGGGTCATGGTAACTAGGGGGTATTGTTGTTCCCTGGATCTCTCGCCTCTCGCCCTCTGTAATGAATATGAGAGGCCTAATAGACCCTCAGTCTGACCTCCAATAAGTGCTCCACGCTTGGAAACATGAATTGCTGTCTTCAAAGCGCTGCCACTTCCTGAATGTTGCCCTTTCATTCAATGTGTGAAGTGTGTGTGTGTGTGTGTGTGTGTGTGTGTGTGTGTGCACGTGCAAAAGTGTGTCTGTGTGTGCGAACATACACACACTTGAAACCAATGCAGCAGAGGTGACTGCCCCCTCGAGCAGTGAGGAGAACCAGGGGATTCCAGACTCACACAAATTTCAACGGTCACAATTATTCATAATTGCAGGAGAACGTAGAGTTCATGTGAGTGTGTATGTGTGCTAGTGATGGGGAAAGAAAGTTGTGAGACCCACAAACTGACAAACTCAATAAAAAGCCAAAAGAGCTTGGCAAACGAGTGGGAAAAAATAGAGAACGAGAGATCATCAAACTATTTATTTTGGCACTGATAAAGGCAAAGTTCTCACACGGATTCCCAGTCAAAGAGCAGAGTGAAGAGGTGGCAACAGCCGTGTTTCCTGAAGAAACCAAAATTAAGACATTATACAATAATAATCTGTCACCAATCTTTCAAATAGTCCTAATTAAACCATTTCCAATCCGACACAAATCTACAGAACCGAAATTGTACCACATACACTTGTATTTCACCTAATCCTCCTCAACTGTGTATAAGGGAAGAAAAAATGTCTCATCTTGTACCTTGTATCTTATCAATTATTTTGGTTAAATGTGTACTTTCACAGGCTTCCTCACACAGGACACAATCAACTGCAATTAATCTGATCAATGGAATGTTAAACGGCGTACAGGATATGCTGCGGCAAGTCTAAGTACCCTCGAGCCCCGTCGAGGATATTCGACGTGATGGAGAAAAACCATGTCCCCATCTCCTCAGGGGGCTAAATCTCTCCCATGTTAGATAAATTAGTCTGGGTTAGTACCTGGACTTCCTATAGTCAACTCGCAACCTTTTGATCTCTAACTACGGCAAAATGGATCCAAGCTGATGAATTTGTACGCCCTGGTTATGATTGATTATGTGGGCGCTTAGGACGGAAAGGCCTGCCAAAGTTTATTTTGAGGTTTTTTTGGGGGCCTGGAATGGGAGATATTTCTTTCATATATTGGAGGATTTTAAGTGAAATGGGAACAACATTTAGAGAACACGCAGAAAACAGAGGAAAACAACATAAAGGCACCCAAACACACACAGAATCAAAGGATCGGGGGGCTGTCGTATGTGTGCGAGTGTGAGACAACGGAGGTCTGAAGGAGTGGCGTTGAGATGGACACATCTGAAGGTAAATGATGACTCCAAAAATCTCGCCGTGTTCCCATGCAGACCCGGAGAGGAGGACAGTCAAGCTAGACGGACACGGACACGGGGACACACACACACACACACACACACACACACACACACACACACACACACACACACACACACACACACACACACACACACACACACACACACACACACACACACACACACACACACACACACACACACACACACACACACACACACACACACACACACACACACACACACTAAAACAGAAACGGTGAGTGTGTAGCTGTGCCTGTGTGCGCTGCTGTTTGTAAGGACACACAAAAGGAGCATAAAATTACTTCACGCCCATCACTCACTCTTTTATTGCTTTCTCCTTTCAGGCCTTTACACACCGAGCGGCAGGAAGTTGCCTCCTCTGTTTATTTCATTTGACGGGAGCTGTGCCTCCGAGGCAGGCTGCAGCGGCACGTTTTGTCCAACCACATTTACACACAAGAAGCGGGACAGAGTATCTGAAACACATTTCAAAAGAATACAATCCAATACACACCACAATAACTATGGCCTAAAGTTATACTGGAGGTGATGACCTCTCAGTAACAGTGTTTACAAAAATAGCATTACAATGCAAAGGTTTATTGAACAGTTGTTCTTCTCGGTTTCATAACATAGTACCTGAGCTGGTAACTCTCGACATAGTAAGCTGGATTTTCACTGTTAAATATGGTTCAACCCCCCAAAAAGGTTGCTAACTGCTGCAAAACACTTTGATCGCAGGCAGCGAATAAAGTTAAGAAGTTATAGGGATACTTTGCTCATTTTACCCAAATTAGCAAAAATATATCTTTAAGAACATTTTAACCCAGGTGACCACTGTGGTCAGCCTAGGGCCCGTAAAGGCGGCCAGTGTGTGATTCTGACGAGATCTGTGCCATTATAGGGAAAGCTCCACTATTTTGAAGTGGGGTTGAATTGGTTAGGTGATTCTGACTGAGAGCACTTGCTTAATTCTTGAAGACTTGCAGACAAGATGATGATTTAAGATGCAACCAGAGGAGGCTTCGAGCTACTGCTCCCGGTAGCAATGTGGTACAGTTTTTGTCATTAGCTTGAACACACTGGTCCACTCAGAAGTTACGGTTTCAAAGCAGTTCACACACTGACCTAAACTGAAAGTTTCTGGCCAAAATGAAATTTTGTTTTTAAAATGATCTAACACTCACAAAAAATGTAACACATAAAAAAAAACAAATATTTCTATTAAACAACACAACTTCAGGTCAAATGGATATATTTGTGAAATCAACCATTACGCACTGGACAACAAAATACAAAAATACAGCCATCAACATGAACCTTTTCAACCTTAATTGGAGCACAATGCCTGTTTGCTGATACTTTACATAGTTATATGTAGTATGTGCCAAAAGAATCTACAAGCAAGTCGATCACAGCTCTTCCTTTTTCTAAAGAGGATTTTACAAGAGATCATTTTACTAGAGTTAATAAAACCTGCTGCACTATGCACTGTTTACACTTTTTTTTAGATGCCCTGTTGAAATAAAAAACAAAAAAATATATTCTTTAAATGTTATTTTTGTGTGCAGTAAGCACCTAGACTAGACAAATTCGTTAATTATGTTACAGCTTTTGTACGGCATCCTCTATCCACCAAGGAACCAATAAAGAATTTTAAAAAGGCTTCTTTCCATCCATTTAAAACTTAAAAATTCTTAATACAACCAACTTATGGGTCGAAATATCAACATAGCAAAACAAAGAGTGGAAATACTCGGAACTTCACATTTAGTCCATTTGTTCCTGGCTGATTGCTGACCGAAAAAATACGCAAAGGCATTTCACAAAGGTTAATTACAAATTCATAATAACGAAATTAATTTCTATCAATTGTAAATATACTTTCCTTTTGTTTATCACAGTTAATCCAATAGAGTTGTATGTCTTTCTGTGAGATCTGTTCATTGTTTTGAAAAGGGGTGTGAAAAATGTGTGAAACCAATTAAAGTGTTCACACATTTGTATGAGAAGACTTCTGCTGTGCTGAGAAACTGATGATGAATATCAAGTTGATCCCAGTTTGATTAGGCAAGTTTTGGTAATCGAGAAAATAACGTCTTAAATATATTTAAATCAAAACGATTTAAATATTTTCACCAATAATGTAGGCAATACGGGGAATGTCAGAGAATATAGCTTTGCTATAGTATGTATGTATCTATGGATGAATAAATATATTTTGTAACTATTTTGAAAGGTGTAAATTAATGTATCATAATTATGTGCGGTTGCGCCACTTGGTGGATTTTTATGAGATATGAGTTATGGGTATTGTTTGGTGACCACCCGAAAGAGTCGCGCAAACTATAAAACAAATGCACCGACCTTCCCTGTTAGGAAGAAAAGAGTCACAGTGTCCCTTGCTCTGCTCACTGAGGCACTTCTGTAGATGAACTCTGAAGCAGGAAGTTGTGAAAAGGATTTTTGGTGGCTGTGCATTTTGCTATCTGAGGCTCATGCTAACAGTCAACTAGCATCTTAAATGTAATCAGCTGCTCGGTTAATGCAGGCTGAGAGTGGAGTGTCAGACAGCAGGTCTCTAATCGCACATGCTTCCAACTAAATCAACACAAAAGTGATTAACTGTGTCAGTAGTCTCACATTGCCAGACCTATCTCCGCAGCGATGTGTCAACGCAAGAGTCTGGCTGCATGAGTTAACTTTCTGATATAGTGGGAAAAATAGACATGTGGTAAATGGACAGAGGAAGTTGGAGCAACATTATTGTTGTTCCTGGGGACATCAGTCCAGCTGGGCAGCTGTTTCCAGGAACTGCGCTAACGTTAGCTATAGTGAACACATCACTCCATCATGCAGATCAGGTCTGCAGACAGGGGATCCACATTAATAAAGTCATTATTTTGTGTTATTTAGTTCAAGTATTATTATATGATTCAAGTAATTTGTTGTTAACTTTTTACTGCTTCTTTTAGCTCCAAATTTAACCTTTTAATGGGAAAATGCAAAACATATTTCAAAAATTATTAATGATTAATTGATAAACGACTGTTAAGTCAAGAGATTATCCATTAAAGTAATTCTTAACTTTCTTGTATTTTTACACTTTTCTTTTGTAATCTTAAAATGCTCCTAATAAGCGTATGGAACACTAAAAAGTAAAAGAAATCCACCAGGTGTAGAACTTATCAATTATATTTCGATACTCATATATTTCTGATAAAAGTCTGACGGATCATTTTATTAGGGGGAGATCGACCTACCCCAAATTCGCTAGTAGAAGGTTCAACTTTGAAAGTCATTCCAGTGTACTTTCCCTAGTTGGACGTCCGAAATTTCAGACTTCCCATTGCACTTGAATGCAGCATTTCTCTTAGCACACATTGGAGGAGCGTCAGAGGTCAGGCAGGGGAAAGAGGGTGGCCCTTTAAGAAGGTATAAGAAAGAAGATAAGAAATGCTTGAAAGCAATTGCGTAAAATTTTAAATTTTAAAAAATTTAAGCTATTGCTTTAAAGCTATGGTCTACGATTTGACATACCGGCAACTATTAACATCTTTTCTAGGCTGATTATAGTCCTGTAGTCCAATCTACACAAAATGAATAGCAAAAAGAACCAAAAAAATCAATTCAGTCCATCCGCCGTAGGCCTGCATAGAAAGTAACCAAAGAGAGCCAACCGGTCCGAAAATCTCCTTTTTCCTCATACCCTCCATCCAATCTTCTCGTCTCACCTGCTCCGTGTCATCCCGCCTCGTCCCCTCCCACTTCCCCTCCCTCTTTGTAAACTCTGAGCAGTTGGTAATTAGCTTTGCAGCTCAGCTACTGGAGCTTCAATTACAATGGAGAAGGAAAAGACCGATATCAGCAAGCGGCCTCTGCTCACCCCAAAGGCGAAGATTAGAGAAGACTTAAGTTGACCGAAGAAAAGGCAGAAATGTGTCTTAGATAGGAACCACAGATGAGTCAACATAGGGGATTCCTTTGACCGGTGGAGAAGGCTACACCAGGATATGGGATTGAAAACAGATGCTGAAACAGCATACTTTTTGGATGCTTTTTTCAAATCTGTCTCAGAGGCTCAACTGAATTTCACAATGTAGACCATAGCTTTAAACATGATCACATCTTTCCCTGAACAAAGTCGTTTAACCGGCCTAAACAGAAGTGTTGTTAAATATATATATTCTTTTCATGTCTGTGACATATTTTACATATATACACATTGAAACTGTAACGCTGTTGTGATGTCAATACAGTATGACTGTGCACACGTCGTGGTAAAACTAGGCAAGACCTGAGCCACGCTGCTCGATTTGTGACAGCTCCAATCTGTCAACATGAGAGCCGGAAAAACGGGTTCCATGCCACACACACACACAGCTCACGCAGATAGTCTGACCCGGCCGAAAGGATGGCCAATCAGAAAACACCCATATCACTTTTGGATTGATCCAATGTGTCTGATAAATGAATTATATTGTCATTTAGAAATGAGTCCCCTAAAATGTTCATGGATAACTTGTAAAAAAAATAATTAAAAAGTATATTTAATATCAAATAAGTGCAAATATTTCAGTTAAGTTTGTCTTCCTAACATAACATCACACCTTCAAAATACTGACAAGACACTTAAACATTTACAAAATGTACAGCATCCTGGTGTGGAAAGTGCTGTTCAGTGGCTCATGGCCTAATAAAAAGTGAATATTAGCAAAGGGGCAGGCATTAGTGAAGCCACATATGTGACGATGTGGGCTTCACATAAATACTGCATGCAAACAAATGTTCCACATGTGACATATTGCTGACTGTCTGAACTAATGAAACATCATCTTTAAAAGTTTTAATGGAAAGTGAACAAGTTGCTGAGACCTTTTTAGATTTTGTTCGACATGTTTACTACTGAGTTGTATGTTTTTGCCCCTAAGCCTAACTGTCTGTCTGTCAGCATCTTATCTAAAAACATACGCAGTGATTTCTATTAAATGGGGTTAATTGACTGCTCTTTCAGGTTGAGCTATTAGATGCGTTCCTGTAGGAAAAGCACCTTAGTAGCTTAAATAAAAAAGTATAATACCATTTAGCTGCAGTTTTAGGGTTGTGGTATCGTGCGCGCTGGCTCACCAACACACTGTCATGGAGCCATTGTTAATGTTATAAGTGACAACTGTGCTCTTCGTATGACATGTTAAAAATGTCTTTGCTGGTAAAAGGCTTTTTTACAGGTGAAGCAGCTGCTGGCAACACAATAAATGTTGTGAACAAGACCTATGTGAATATTACATAAATCCACTCAAACAATAGATTATTGTATGAAATTATAGAATCATTTTGACAGTACCACAAGTTGTCATAAAGGATTTCACACCTAAAACCGAGTCATGTTTGGGCACATAATCAGCATGGGCCTCAAAGTAAAACTCAGTCCCTTAGTGTGCTTAATGATGTTCACCACAATGGCCTATTGATTGTTTCCACATCCGTAGGGTTCATTTAATTCTCAGACTGTGCTTACATTGTGGTACAGTTTTAAAATCCCACCAAAGCTGCGTTCAGACCAGGGGTCCGTTTCACAAAGCAGGTTCAACAAACTCTGAGTCTAACCCTGAACTCTGAGTTGATCTACTCTGCGATAGGAAACTCTGAGCTTTCGGTTCCAGAACAGCTGATTTGCGTTAGTTTGATCAACTCGGAGTAGTTTGACCTGGAGTTAAGCGCTTGCACCAACTCTATAAAAAGACAGCATCAATGGAGCCCTGATTCGACGAGTCACCATGGCAACGGGGAAGAGGCGTGCTACGCTACCAATGGAATTGGAAATATTAATGCGCTCATACAGAAGTTTGAGCATGTTTTTCGCCGAAGGTGTAACACCACTGCAGCAGCTAAAGAGAGGGAGACGGCGTGGGAGAACATTGCTGTTCGGGTCAGTGCGTAAGTTTAAATGTAGTCCTTTGCAATCACGATAATATCACAGGGGAAACTGCTTCAGTGGTAGTCTATTAATTTATTTCATTTAGGTGCATTCCCGTGGGGGAGAAGCGCACTTTGCAGCAGCTTTAGGTGAAAAATAAAAACATTGTTCAAACAGGTTAAACATCGGCACAATCTCACAGTGACGCCTCATTTTGAGCATGTTTTACATTATAAAGTAAATATAACCGTAAGTGGCTGTTTTATACTATGTTGTTTAAAAAACTCCCATTTGCAAAAAACGCAGCGCAACACACAATATCTGCTGGGATGTGAGAGCATGACTTTGGTTGTTAATGTTGGAAATGTAAGGACAGATAAGGTTGTGTATGTAAATGATGGACTGTGACATGAAACAGTGTTGTGCCGTATTCAGCACCCCATAGGTGATATTCTGGATCAGAAGGCTGTTGTTTCCACCTATAGGAGTAGTTTATATACAGGTAACCCAATTAAAAGCACACACTTTTGAACCTATGAATTGCAAGAAAAGCTGGGATTATATTAAGGAAACGCTGACTCAAATACATTCAACTTGCTCAAAAGATCCATTTCATTCATTTTGTAATTATGGCTGCAGTATATTAAGGACGTCTATGTGCGGTCTGATAATCATCTCCCGACAAATATTTAATTATCTGTGCAATAATGCGTCACCTTCATCCACGGGATCGTTATCAAAAGGACATGCCATGGTAGTGAAATAGTCATCACCTCATATAACTTCCAATGTAGGCCTACTGAATGATTTTTATACGTTGTATAAAAAAACTCCCTTTCGCAAAAAAACGCAGCGCAACACACAATATCTGCTGTGATATGAAACGGTACCGCTCAAAAAGAAAATTGCCTGGAAATGCAAGAACATATATAATCAATAGTTTGATAATCATCTCCCGACGAATATTTAATTCTCTGTGCAGTAATGCTGCAGCTTCATCCACGGGATTGTTATCAGAAGGACACGCCATGGTAGTGAAATAGTCGCCAACTTCTAATGTCGGATTTTTGCAATGATTTTCTGAATAAACTGACGACAGAACTATACTACGCCAAAACTCGCCCGCTGACTGAGTGAATGAGGAAATCAAACACAGTGTGTGGCTGACAGAGGGCGGAGACAGAGAGAAACTCAAGGTTTTCTGAGAAAAACCTGGTCCCGACCAGGTGAGTTTCAGAGAGCATGTTACTATGGTAACTGACCGAGAGGTTAAGTTACCTCTCTTTGTGAAACAGGCTAGAGTTACCCCTCTGTCTCTGGTTTGAGTTACCTCCCTTTGTGAAACGGAAAACTCAGAGTTTCCCTCATTTCAGGGTTAACAGACTTTTCACTAAACCTGCTTTGTGAAACGGACCCCAGATGCATTGGCTTCAATTAAAACACAAGAAATGCCAGTGTCGCATCACTTGATCATATTTGGATCATCGCTTCAATCACATCACCCACACGACTGGAGCGATGATGCTACCCCCCTGCGTAACAACATTTAGGCATCATAGCTGAGATAACCACCTTGCTGCATTGTAATTGTTGTGATAGTATGAGATAGTTGGAAAGACAAACGAGGCAGTTAGCTAGCAGCCACCTTCAGCAAGGACGGGGCGGCTGCGAGCAACTTTGCCCAGTCAAACAGCTAGCTACAAGCAGCTCGGCCGGGCCAAGGCAAGGTCAAGGCAGCTAGCTAACAGCAGTTGCTCGTTGGTGGGTAGGATACTGAAATGGCGGTCTTAGCGAGTGCAGCTTTACCCTACTCTTCTGCTGTGCTAAATGGAAAGTCAAGCTAGTGCTAACGAGAGATAGCGTTTCACATCGAATATAATGCGTAATTCACGGTGCCCAGCTTGAAATCACGTGAGATCGCGTCTGTGCATTGACTTTGTATGTAATCTTGTCACGTACATCGCAGCCATCGCACCGGGTCTGAATGTATCTTTATAGTTTAAAGGATACTAAGGATGACCTCATGGTGCAGATGACCTTGGAGGGTAACATTGTTTTAAGGGAATGAAGCACTTCATTTATGTACAACACTGAAGTCACAGGGAGGGGTAGTGAAAAGTGGGTTTACAAAGCACCCGGACTTCGACAGAGGAGACCCAGGATTCCGTTACGAGTATTGTCTGTCTGTTAAGTTTAGCAATAGAACCACTTTGCTTCCTTTAAGTTCACACTACATGACTTTTAAAGCCATCTTATCACTGTGTGGTTCACTCTACAATACTTGCTGTCTTGTAATTTGGAATCTTGAAGTGGCTGTGCTTTTCACACTACATGAGTGACCGGTGACAGAGGGTCAAACACTATAAGATCTTTCACCAGATGGAATCCCTGATGAGTATGTCTGGTCTCCAAACTACGTTTTGTCAAGAAAACATGCACGATACTCACTCCTATACTGTAGATAGCCCCAATGGAATTGAACGGTATATACTTCCGGAATCATAAGTGGGCGCAGCATCCTTTGGTAGTCTAGTAAATGGCATGTGGCTGGATGAAAGGTTATAAGCAGAGTTGATTATAAGGTCTAAACTTCACAAGAGGCCATTCAAACCAGTGTTCATCACCATAATAGGTTTGTTTAAACTGAATCATGCGTGTCACTTGCAACAGGAATAAAAAATTAGTTAATATACTTGCAACGGTAGTGGTTGGAATCAGGTGGGGCCCCTTTGATATTTACACAGCTAACAACCACATTTAGCATAAAAAAATGTTATCGGAGGCATTGTTGTTATTGTTAACGTTAGCTTATCTGTAAGAGTTTGTTGCCGAGACAGAAACAGGTCTCAAACAAAGTTTTTCTCCTGATTTCTCCATCTGAAAAATGCCATTTTAGAGTCTGAATATTGGGAATGGGAAGTTTTTCTAGTGCTAATCAGTGCTAACTTGTTAACACAACTTGCCTGGAATTTTCAAAACTCTACACAGTGCAATGTCAGTACACTTAACACCAGTGTGCCTGTTCTACCCAGTCCATTCCAACTGGATGGTATTGTTTAAAACATATTTCTTTCTGATGGGAGTCATTAAGCTCAGTGTGACTGTTTTTTCCATACAGTGAACGGACTAAACTAGCTTAAAGTGTGAAATCAAACACCTGAATCCTCTCTTCGGTGTCTTGCATGCATGAAAGTAAATACACATTCTCACAGCAGTCCTTTTCATGAACACCAGTATATTTTTGGAAAGTAGTAGTAGTATTATTTTGTGCATATGCATTATAACATTTCAAGATGTCACTTTGGAATGTGGAAGCAGAAGCTTGTTCTTATCATATAAATCTTACTAAATGTATTGTGTCCGTGAATTATCTGTGCATATGTCTATGCTTAAACCTTTCGAATACCTGTATATTTTTTTACTGTATTTGTGTGTGTGTGTGTGTGTGTGTGTGTGTGTGTGTGTGTGTGTGTGTGTGTGTGTGTGTGTGTGTGTGTGTGTGTGTGTGCATATGAATTTATATATGGTCAATGTTCCTGTGTGTGCATGTTGGACTAGGTGTTGTGGAAGTAGAGGTGAACTTGAGGTGTCAGGGTTTCAAAGGACAGTTCTCTCCAGACGTTTGCCATTTCACTTTATAGCCCTTTTGACCCAGAATTGTGAGGGCAAAAGTTAATGGATCAGTGTGTGTGTGTGTCTGTGTGTCCTTGTATTGCTTCCACACATAACAATGTGTACATCTTAATAGGCAAAAAAGTTAGACCTCTGAATGATAAAACATTTACAGAGAACAACCTGAGAGGTCCAGGTATACTGTATGTGACTCTGTTTGCAGCCAATGGAAAGTGGAAAACCATGGGTTCCTCTGACATGTGTGTGTATATTTATATATATATGTGTGTGTGTGTGTGTGTGTGTGTGTGTGTGTGTGTGTGTCTGTCCTGCTACTCAGATCTTCACATTAACAGAGTGCTGGTATGGCTTACTCCTTAAATAAACTCACTAAATAAAAAATAAATACAATCTGATCTACTTTCAATGACTACACCTTTTCATCCTTCTGTCTTAGAGCCCCTCCCCCACCAGTGTTACCATGGAGATGACCAAATGCATATCATATGCATGCATGAGTTTGTGTGGCTTATGTGCTCAGGGCTGGGTGGTAGGCAGTGGGGGAGAGCGGGCGCGACACAGAAATGTGTTCTACTTAAAATGCTAATTTTACATATTTAATGCCACAGAGCAATTTCTATTGGGAGAGGAGTGTAGAGGCAGTGAGGCGAAAGGAGAAGGGGCGAGCACTTATAGCATACACTCGACTCTCCAACAGAACGGAGGGGGGGGGGGAGGGGGGGGGGGGGTGATGAAAGCACAAATTCCCTTCTCCCCACTTAACTCATTTATTCATCTGTTTGTACCCTCTCCCCCTCTCGCTGTCCTGCCCTTGTCTCTCTTTCTATCTCAGTGTCCCGAGCCTCCTTATATAATTGTTCTCAGTGTGTTGAGACAGAGATTCACTGATACAGGTCCAAATTGTTTCACTTCAGACAGAAAATATCTACCAGGGAGAATCCTTCACCTGTTGCAGAAAACACTTGTAGTTTGTATAATGATACAATCTGCTGTAGGGACTATAATAGAGTAGGAGTGCATTTTTGTTAAATATATTCATTCATCAAATCATGTATTTACTTAACATTTTTTGCAAATGTATGTTTGTAATAATTGGATTGTTTTAGAGAAGAAGAGATCATCAAAATCAAGTAAAACGCTGAGAAAACTGGTGATAACCTCTAAGAGAATATTAAGCTTTTGTGTTTTTCAACCTGACAGCAAATATAGGTATATTCACATCATTTATGACGATTAGTTCAATATCCCAGTGTTCTCTTGAGGTCTCTTCCTGTTGAGCTCCCTGACCTCAGCTAGCATGCAGCCATCAGTGGTTTCATGGTTGACTACAGCTGTTCCTGGATTACTCCTGTGTTGTTTTTGGGGCTAAAGGTAAAACCAGATTAACTCGACTTTGGATCTGTGAACTCAGCTGGAAGGCCAGAGGGCTGGTTCTCATGGAGAGTCGATGGACACACACATCCACTGAGCAAGAATGAACACGACACAAAAACACAGAGATAGCAAGATTGATGGATGGACGGCAATAAAGATAGGAAAATGACCCTTTATACAATCATTGCTTAACAGAAAATTAAATACAGAAAATATCACTTCCTTTCTTTTTCATCTGATAATAATGTATTTTAGCCTGATTTAGTTACATTTTGGTTAATGGAAACCCATAGAGTACATGTAATTATCATAGTGGACTACTACTACTTTACTTTTACATACTTTGTTTAGCATAAAACAAAACAAGTGTTCTGATTAGATTTTTGCATTTTCTAGTCACAGGGTGTGAGATACCTTATAGCACAGACTGTGTCACTGATTGACTGACAGTTGTTGGCCTCTATTTTGGTCTTGAGGAGGGATTGTCTGTATATGTTTGGGATGCTCCCCTTTTTTATCCTGCTTACCTGATGAACTTCAAAGGACCAAAATGTTGCATTATTTAAATAAAGGTCATTGCAGGTCGACAGTGGGCGAGAATCTTCTCTCCTCTTGCCTATGGAAATTTCCTCCAACAAACCTGTCCACAAGTTATTGAAGGTGTGCAAGAGAACCCAGACAATTTTCACTTACCTTTAAAAATGAGTAATAAATGTGTAAAGACAAAAAAAGGAAACTGTTGAAACAGTTGCTACTCTTTCTCTTTGCTAGCACATTTCTAGTAAAACTATTTTTCACATATTGCAACATGATTTCTTTCCAACCCTGTGTCTTTAAAAGCAAACTGCAGTAATGTTTTACACAGATCTTAAAACTAGATGGCAGAAGATTTCTAGTTCGTTCTTCTGCTTCAATGCTTTTCATTCAAACAATTATGTTGGCAGATGTTGCTGTTTAAGTGTTTGATGAATCATCAGCAACTGAATGACATTTAACTTCTAGGGAGGTCGTTTTGAGATCAAACTAAAAATGGCTATGATGTTATCAACTCATCAATCCAGCTTCCAATTCCACTGGCCTGTCTCAGCTGTAGCATTCAGTTTAGTGGCCATCTCTTGCTCTACTCATGTGCTGTCTATATGACTCCTGGCTACACTCTCTGCAAACCAGTCCAGAGTCTTAACTCTCAAACCCCGAGGCCTTGCATCACGCTGACAGGTTGCCTCTGCTGTAGAGCTCAGTGGAGCCAGTGAGTCCTGGTCTCTTTCTGGCTGATAATGCCCTTGGCTGGCTGGAGCTATTGACAGTCCCCGACACTGACAGCAAAGCAATCTGCCTCCAAAGTCCCTGTATGTTTATGTGTGTGTGTGTGTGTGTGTGTGTGTGTGTGTCAGTGTGTGTGTGTGTGTGTGTGTTCATATTTTTGTGAGCATGTGCATTTAACTCAGTCAAGTAACTTTCAATTTCCAATTCTTTCTGTGTGACGATGTTGCATTTTTTTTAACCCCAAAGCCTCCCTCGCTTGGATCTATGCTTTCGTAAAAGGAGCGGTCTGCCTTGGGTACAGGTTTGCTTGAAATATCATTCTAGGAACCCATAATGATGGAAAAGGCAGACAACATAACTCAACAGTGATTCATTTTTCTTCGCTGATGCAGTTGAAGTGCAATTACAAATACATTTAATTGGTAGAAAATATATATTTTTTTTCTCTTGCTGCTGGAGGTTGGTGTAACCCTGATTCTGGTAACATCCTATTTGGATTTGTAGTAGTACTGTCATCATTTCTGTATTCAACATGGCCTTTTGGTCATAGTGGACTCGAGTGAGCATGCCATCCTGCCAGTCACATATGTCCTTAACCACTATTTTAGTCAGAGGAAAAGCAAATAACATAAGATGAAACTGACAGGTTAACCTTTTCAATTATCTTGTAGCCATGAGGAAAAACGACACACACTGTTAATGCAATGTGGCACGGAGACAATTGAAATATCATTGTTCTCATATCCTAAGGGCCTACACACTGTATCTCCATGAGATACTGCACAAAATGCCCAAACAAAACAGCTGGAATTCTATTCCTGTACACGGTTGAAAAGTTCAGCTTGCCGGTGTCAGTAAAGTCTCTGTGTCGTAGACCTATGCCTCAATAAAACAATCAGCCAAAAAGAACACACGTGTACGCACACACAGTCAAATCTCAGTGAGTGGCCTGCTAGACACACACAGTTTCCCCAATCCTCCCACAGGCACCAGTCCAGCCCATGAGGTCATCGCCTGCAGAGACCCAGGATTATAACTCCAAAGGGACTCTTGGAAGCATGTGGTTATACGTTCTGACAGCCCAGCAGCCTGATTAAGCCTCCTGTTTGCTAACGCTAACGCTAAGCTAATATTAGCTTTGTTGTTGGCCAAAAGTTGCCTTTTTCAATAGACCTGACAGGCTAAGCTATGTTAGGCTAAGCTAAAGCTATGCTAATTTCCCCCAGTGCACCTCTGTATTTCCTATCCAAATGACTTAGCTCAGTGTGAGAGATTCATCATCACGTAATAAGCTCAATGCACTGAGCTAACAGAGGATCACTTTGGTCTAATACAAGATTATAAGGGTCATATGCAGAGGATTTGGGTTTCACTAGTTGGAGGCTAAAGGGAACAAGACGAAAAGAGTGAAGTGTAGGGACACAAGCTTAACGTTGCTGTTTGCCTTCAGTCTAAAGGAGTTGTTTCAGCATTCAAACATGTAGCCTTAATCTTCAATACAAATTTAACGTAACCCTTTAACCCTTATTTGCTTTATTTCGATTAAAGCTCAAATTGATTAATTGGAATAAGTAATTATTCAAATCAAATGTATTAAATAACTTAATTAGCTCTACTAACTTAATAATGTTGAGTGCCAGTAACATTTTTCTTGTATCATTTTTCTCGAGTGTGTCAAACAAAACAAATAATAGTAAATTAAAGCTCTATAATTTTAACATAATTTGTGTTTTTAGTTTTACAGAGTAAACCTAAAAAAAAGATGACATGAAAAAAATGATGGTTTTCACATTACAATGTTGACTAAAAAAAGATTAAATACAAAGCGCTTCCACCAGAACCGTCTACACAGTTTAATTTTGTATTATTTTGCGAGCACTTCCTGTCTTGACAGCGGAGGTGGTGTAATAACGTATGTTTAATATGTCTGTTTCATGCTTCTTGAAGTTTGAAATTGATGTCAGGCTTACTTTCAACAACAAAAATATATCAACAAACAGAGAAGCCTTCATGCACTGCAGGAGAGGATGAGAGTTGACTTACAGGCAGACTGTGTTTTGTGTTTTTCCATTCTTCTTTCTTTTCATTAACTATCAGCGCCATTGGATTAATTGCCAGTATTCAACATAAAATTTAGAGTTGTTTAAATATTAGTTTGGAAGTGGCCCGTGTCTTTCATACACAGACTGCTGAAGTTAACAGTAACAAGTAAGCTAGCAAGCCAAGTCGGGAGCTTGGCTAATTAAATTGTCTGCATTGGTTAAATTAATTAATAGCAAATACAGTTGGTTTGAAAACACATGAAATGGTGCATAGCAGTGTGTTATGACACTACATTTACAATTAAAAACCCTTTCAAAATCCAGGTAAACCGAACGGTTTTGGAGCTGTGCCTATTTTTTAGTATTGGTTGTTTGGGGTATTTAGAAGTGCCTGCTACAGCTAGGCTAACTCTCTCCCCGCTAAATAAGTTTAGCTGAGGGGATGATATAGTCATGTCAGATTGGAGAAATTTAATTAAATTTGCACATATTAAACATATTTTCTTCATACATTTTTTAAAAAGCACTTTATCATGTTTTTTTATTTTTTAAATAAATGCAATGATAGGAAAATATAAAATTGGCATTTCAGAAAAGTTGGGACATGGTCATGTTTACCATTCTGTTGAATCATCTTTTCTTTTAGCAACACTCTGTAAACATTTGGGAACTGAGGAGACAAGTTGCTCTCATTTTGAAAGTGGAATGTTTTCCCATTCTTGCTTGATGAAGGATTACAGCTGCTCAACAGTTCAGGGTCTCCTTTGTCGTATTTTACATTTCATAACAAACAATTCCAATGATTGATAAGTCGGGACTGAAGGCAGGCCGGTTTAGACTCTTTTACTACGGAGCCATGCTGCTGTTATACGTGCAGAATGTGGTTTGGCATTGTCTTGCTGAAATAAGCAAGGACTTCCCTGAAAAGGATGACACCTACTTGGCAGCACATGTTGCTCCAAAACTATATATTGTTCAGCATTAATGGTGCCTTCATAAATGCGCAGGATGCCCATGTCATATGCACTAATGCCCTGACTTTTGCCCTGACGTTTTTCAGTTTTCCAGTCTTTTGTTGCCTCAGTTCTAACTTTTTTAAAATGTGTTGCTGGCATCAAATTCAAAATAGCAACATCATTTTCTAAAAACACTGACACTCTTCAGTTTCAACATTTGAGATGTTGTCTTTGTGCTTTTTTCAAATATGGTGTTTCAATGCTTTGCAAATCATAACATTCTGTTTCTTTTAACATTTTGCACAGCGTTCCAACTTTTTAAAAAAATGGTGTATGAATTCAAAAGTATTAGTAGTTTCCATAAAGAAAAACATTTGGATGTTTGTATACAGACTGTTGACTTGTAGACTGTTACCTGCATTTACAAACCAATTGTCACGCGTGAACTTCACTGCATCTGTATGTGGGTGTATAGTTTTCTCTAATTTGATTAATCTTGTAATAACTAATTGATGTTACTGTACTGTCCTTGTCATTTTCTTAATGTTTGACTATGCAGAGGTCCAATGGATAATCAGCCAGCACCTGCCACTAGAACATATTCTCTACCGAGCTTGATCACCAACCTCATTGTTTGATTACCTTATTTAGACCGAAGACTTTCCTAACTGGAAAGACTGGAGATGCTTTGGCTTACACTTTCAAATTCCACGGTGAACAGGTGATTGTATATGCATTTCACAGGTTTAAACTCAGTGTAATGTTGGGGTTGTTTGTTTTTGAATTCTACAATTGCTCAATAATTTCATTATGTTATTAGTGAATGTGCATTGCAAAATTTTAATATTAAAATGTTTGAATTGCCTTGCTTGAGAATGATCATGTAGTGCAGATACCATTTCTCTCACTCTCTCAATACACAGTACCCATCAGCACTCTGAGCATTTTGTGGTTTTAACATCAATTAAAATCCCAGCACCACTTGCTGAGCTGCACTGTGCACTGTCACATCGTGTTGTGTGATCTTGCGGTGTGATGAGCTGTGACAAAAGGCTCCATAGTGTTTCTCTGCAACACACATTCACAGGGATACTGTACAGTAAGAAACTCTCTCTCTTGCTGTATGTAAACATGCAAACGTGCAAACATGCATCTGTAACATACAGCCATTATAACAAGTGTTAAATTAAGAGATTCATGCATGCCTGCAAAAGCAAACACAATTACCGGTTAATAGGATTTGGCTGAGAAATCAAATAGAAAGTGTCACTGAATACAATGAAAGAAGAGAGACTTGTGTGAGAGAAATCAACCATCATCATCTCCATCCGTACGAGTTCTCCGCTTCATTCTCCCTGTCCTAACACATTGCCAAGTAAACAGGCTGAGGCCAACGGCTCAACTCAACGCCACCACGTGTTATCCCAGAGTGTCTGCTTACGCCTCCCTGGGTCTAATCAGCTCTGACAAACCAAATATCTCTGGAGAGTTTACGCCATTTAGTTTGACATGTCGGTTGACTTCTAACTACACAGCAGATTGCATGGCTTGAGGTCAGTTGCTTTTCTAACAGTTCCAACAATTAACAGCTAATGCAGAAAATGTAAAGGGCTAACGCTGATGAATTTGACAAATCCCCAGAACACTGTCAAAAGAAAGTTAAGCATTTTATGGGTTTAAAATGGTTCTGCTTTTTATTCTTTTAACATATCCTATTTTTGCTGTTATGACATTAATCATTGTTTCATACTGACTGGATAAAAACAACTACATGACTGAACTAAATGTTCAATCATCTAATCAAAACATAAGAAGCAGCTCTGCATCATCATCAGCAGCACCATGGCTATCTGTGTGTGTTCAGTGATGCTGACTGTGTGCGTTCACTGGTGCGTTCACGTACGCTTGCATGACAGCTAAAGTAGCTCCGTCTAACAGCACTGATGTTCCCTGCCATTTGCCTTCAGGGCTTTTCCTCATTTTCTCTCTTCCTGACTGACTTTTAAAGTGTTCTTCTGTTTTGTTTTTTTGTTTCTCCCCGAGGAAACATGGCCAACAGAGCTCAGCTTCAGAGAGAGCAAGGCCACTGATCTAAGCGCATGTTAAGTGAGTTATCATGGCCCTGCCAAAGTCTTCAACCAGTTTACACGTCATTCAGCAAAATACAGGTTGAAGTGAGGATGATGGAAGTTGGGGTGTAAATACTGACTCTTCCTGAACCTCTATGTAAGACTGCGGATTGGATGTTATGGATGAAGAGATTGCAATTTGCCAACTTTCAAGACAAAAACGGAAAAGTCCAATTCCTGTGTTATAGTTCTGATTATAACTTGGCGGCTTATTCCCCAATTCACACACACCGAAAACACAGTGACAAAGGGTTGTGATTGATAATAGTCACTATTGAAAATTTGTGATGTACTTAGTATACAAAGTCCCATAAAATCCTCCTAACTGTCTGCGCCAGGATATTTTCATGTATATATGTATATGTGTATATATCTACATAAAATCGAAGCTTTACAGCCACTATTGTTAATTAAGAGGGTATTACTGCTTTGCTCGTCTGTGTGTCTGTGTGTGTGTGTGTGTGTGTGTGTGTGTGTGTGTGTGTGTGTGTGTGTGTGTGTGTGTGTGTGTGTGTGTGTGTGTGTGTGTGTGTGTGTGTATGTGTGTGTATAAAGTGATACATGTTTCATTGTAAGATGGTCTCTAGGTCAATTTTCTGTGTACGATTCTGCCTGTACTGACAATGCTGACTTCCCTCTGACATATCAACGACAACATGAGTCAGTTAAAATGGAGACTTGTATTAAGTTAGATGAATAAGCTTTTCTATTTTAATAATTAAATGAAATGGTTCTTTAATTTATAGTACAACATGACTGCATATTGGTCTCAGTTTCAGAAGCTTTTATGTCTTCTTCCCCACGGAGCGCACTTGGATCTACTGTTCAGTACACAAGTGTAATAATAGCAATATTGCATGGTCTACTTCTCAACCTTGCATAAGGAATAGAAGGGGAGATGGACTTAAGCTGAAGCAGGAAGAGAAGGAACATCAGGGGCCTCGGGGTAACAGCCACCTAATTGAATTGCATTTTACTTCACTACGTTCTACAAAAACTAAAAGGACTGGAGGTTGAGGAAAAGATGGGAGTGATAAAAAATGAACAAAAACTGTTTTTACCTGAATGATGCAAAGGCCATATGAGAGCACTCTCTGTAAGGACAGAAACAAAAGATATCTCTGAGTTATGCACACTGCATGGTCTATTACACCCAAAACTGACAATAAAGTAAAAAAAAAAGAAGATTCACTGCAAGTCGTGAAATTTATTTTGAATGATATTCCAACTCCAACATTTCAGTGTCACCGCAATTTGACATCAGTCAGACAGTGAATCAGACGTATTCAAAAATATCCCTTAAGTGAATCATCTGACTGCCCATCCATGAGGACATTTCGGAAGTCTGTAAGGATTCCAAAATAAAAATAAAATCCCATTAGCTGAGTAAACAACCACGTATTTTTACTTCCATATGACTTTTTACAGTGCACCATGAATTTGATCTCAATTTGGGTTGCAAAGAACCTCATAGTCACATTGTTGTTTCACATATTTTCTTCTCCTCATTAACTTTGCTCATTGCTCTGCTGAATCATAATGCTTAATACTAAAAATACAGCTTCCATAAGTCTGCATCCTCCGCTTTTATATTTGTTCCAGTGGCCACATGGCTTTGGGGCATTTTACCGCACGAGAACACATTTGTAAAACTAGCAAATTGTGTATGTGTGTATATATTGAATGTGTATTTCTGTGGTGGTGCGAGTGTATATTAGCATTATTATGTTGTGTCTCTGTGTTTCTTTAACCCACCATTCAGAGCAGTTAAAGGCCAGCCTGTCTGCTAGGGTTAGAATTGTACATGCATGTATTGTACATTAGATTTGGTAAATGACTTGGTTTAGTAAAGACTGACCCATTAAAGCTCATTTCCCAAAGCTCCTCAAACCAATATACATATTTTTATACAAACAATGGCCCTAATGATGCCTTCTTGTAGTGTGACAGGGATCACTCATAGGGACTAATCCAGAGAATTACTCCCAAAATCATTTCAGCCACTTTTAGCAAGTTGTTTTGGTTGCATCGCCCCAAGATTGTGCTTAAACCCGTTATTCCCCAGGAATAAGCTATAGATTTCAACTAACTGTGTTCCCCAGCACCAAACAGAAAAAAACACAATTAGCACGTGAATGGTGAACATAGTGGAGCATCTAGTGAACTAAAATGTGATGTATTTTTCTGTGGTGAAACCCAAAACAGAGTAAAATATTATTAATGAATATCATTTAAAGGCTAATATTAAAGTCACAGTCTGCAACATTTGTTTGCTCACATTAGCTGAAGCAGACACTATGCTCCCATAGAACGACATATATCATCCGCATTAGGAATAAAACATGTTTTCTTGCACTTATAGCTTGTAGTTTGTTTTGCAAAAATCTATCATGCCCATCCTGTCCACTCAGCACAGTTCACCGTTCGTGCACACGCCACAGATTCCACCTACCCCCTCCTGCATGTTACAATATCACAGGCACATGCCACAAGCTAGGCATATGCTAAAAGACGTTAGCAGTTGCTATCTGTGAGTAAGTTAGCCAGACTACCTCTGCGTAGCGTCTGCTGTTTATTGATGGGAGAAGACACGGGCACATTCACAGGAATCTGGTGCACGCGCACTGACCAGCACTTGATATTGGGGGAGGTGCATGAGAGTTGTAAACATTAAAAATTTGACAACAAATTTGAGTCAACTCGATCTGCCAGACATGCCAACTGCAACTTTAAAATGTATTCGTCAGGTGCCTTGAAATTTGACTCCAAGAGGAATAAAGTTGCTCCTTGATGTGTGAATAGGAAATTGTTTATGAACACATTAGATACAACTTCATGAAGGTAACAATAGTAGGACTGTGTTAACATCTTGGCATATGTGGTGTGGACCACTAAAGTAAGAGCGCCACCCAGAAATCTTTGGCAGCTCTCAGTTGCTGACTATTAGCTAAATCATCCTTGTTCCAGCTTATACAGATATTGCTGTATCTGTATAAGATACAGGGGTATTCTTCCCCTCACGGCTCGAATACGTATTGCTTATATGTCATCACCCCTCGGAGATTTCGTTTTTTTCAACTGTTTTTGAACATTTCAACCTCACCAAATCTGTAGTAACCACTCCACCTCCGCATCGAACCACCGCAAACAATTTGGCGGCATCTTTTTTAATGTCCGTCGCGTATATAAACAGACATCAGAAACGCCTTCAATGCTCGCGCTCGTGCTCATACAAGTGTGCATGCTCGTGCCCATACATGGGGTCCGTGCTTTACAAAAGCCCACCTCTCTCAACCGGGCAGCGGCCGGCAGGCGTGCCATGTCTTGGCGCAGTACAATTGTACAAAAACTGGTCAAACAAACTAGACTTTAGCTGTGAAGTGTGCCTGGGCACAGTGCAATTGGACAGTGTGAGTGCGCCCTCAGTCTGACTGAGTTTGGCATTCAAGCAGAATATGCTCAGAATTATATTTCATTCCCGTGCACATGGTTATGTACACAAATTGGACCAATTCACACATTGCAGTGCTACCACAGTATGCAATCAGCAGCGGCACAGCAGCACTGCTTAATTATTAGCGTCCCTACTATGAAAATCTCCTAAAACAGAATAAACTCTCTACTTTACTTTTGGAACAAGCCAGGAGCTTAAATCTGACAGCCCAGACATCGGCATCGTTTAGCAGTCTGTCATTGGTTACTGGTTATTGGCCGTTCAAAAGTTGATGGCAAAAAAGACTCCGCTGCCGATTCCGCTACTGGTCTCTCTAACTACCTATTACAACAAAGCCAAGCAAACACGTGGAGGAGACCTGGAACAAGACTGGAATTGGGGGTGGTCCCAAGGTAAAAAGGTCAGTAGCAAATATCAGAGCAAAATCTACGATTTATTAATGAATGTAACATTCAGCATATGCCTAGATGGTGTGGGATTTTAGTATGGGGAATCTCTAGGCACCTCACGATTCAATTACAATTCAGACGGCTGCGGGCATTTATAAAAGAATTATTGATTGATACTTTTGTTCTATATAAAAAAAATATTTCTTCATACTGTGACTACTTAGTATTAGTAATGATCCACAATTAATTATCTTCCAATACATTTTCATAAAAAAAATAAAATACAAGTGATGTGGCACTTGATTTGCCAGCATATATCAATGCATTGTAAAGAACTTACAGGAAAGGTAAAGTCTGCCTGTAGTAGCATACTTGTAATTAATTAATACAGACTTAATACAAACATAAAAAGCTGGCCTTATTAACAAATAAATAATAGAGAATCCAAAACCGTTCAGCCATATTAGCAGCTCTCATTCACTGCTCTCCTTAGGAGCAAATGAGATGCTAGCTGCCTATCATCGGTGATAAAATCTGCAGTTATGGTGAGATAAGATTCTGTGACAAAGGATGTCCACGCATCACATGTTAAAACTATTCTACCCGCTTTCTATACTGCTTCCATGCCTTCGGGTGGGTTTGGTCTCGTTGTAGAGCGAGCAGATTGCCGCGTCAGTAAAATATCTTTGAGACCGGACATTGCAGCATGGACGCAAATCCTTGGCAATAAAAGTTGCGATATAGTTAGTAATTTGCTTCGCCTTTTACAAGTTAGGTGGAAGTGCTTCCATAAACAGGTTTTTAATGGCTGCCGGTGTGTTGGATTGACTGTTTTTTGAATTATTTAGTGTCAGTGAGACTAATGTGTCAACTAACCAGGAAATAAACACTTCGCCTCGCTCTCATTCATTTTTTGGTTGATTCTGAAACATTGTGAAAAAAACGGTTTGCTGGGACATTCGTTGTGCTCTCAGCAGAAACAAATGGAAATATTAGCTGTCTTTATTACAAAAATATAATCCGTTGTTAATCCATGCCGAGCCACAAGACAATATTTGGCTGCTAGTCTTGGGACATTAGTAAGCACTTCACCATAATAAAACCTGAATGCATGAACATCTGTCTTACTGTCACCAGTTGATTAAAAAAACAGTTAATCCAACACCGGTCAGATTTCTCTCTCTGTTATGTGAAACAACACCGTCCAGGCATAGATTTGAGTAGTTTTCTAAAGAAAAAAAGTCAAAAAAGTTTGATTCCAGCATGTTAAATGTATTTTTTTCCTGGTTTCTTTACCCTTCTGATAGTAAACTGAATATCTTAGGGTTGTGGACAAAACATTTGAGGGCCTTTTGGGCTATGGGAATCACTGATCAACATTTTCCACAATTTTCCTACATTTAACTAACCAAACAACCAATTGATTAATCTGAAAAATATTTCACAGATTAGTTTACAATGAAAATTACAGTTGCAGTCCCAGTTGAGACAAGAAAATATGAAAAGAGGTGGGAGACCAGGAGAGAGAAGGAGGAAAGGCAAGTCTTGAATAATTTTATCAAATGCAATTTAATATCTACAACTATGTACAAATATGCACCTAAGCCTTTTTTCGTGTCAGCGGATACACTGAATAACTTCTGGCTGCGCAAAAACAAAACTTCAAAACAAGACACTGCTGCTGGGAAAGAAATCCTTGAGGAAACACTGCAGACTGTCATTTTCTTTTAGAGCCCTGATCAAATCAAGATGTTGGAGGAAACAAGTGTGCATATATATTTCAAAGTAATGAAATCTAATATTAAGTTTTCCCCACTTTACTGTACCTAAAACATAGTGAATCATGACCTCATAACCACATATCAAATTGTGAATTTTGTGTACCATTACAGGCCTACTAATCTTTGAAAGCCTCATTTTATGTGACGTACTGTATATACAACACAATATTATCTTCATGAACAGTGAAAAGAAATTCTGACTCCTGTAGTGTCTATTTAAAATCATTATCCCATCACAGATTCCCACGTTGTGTATCTGTCTGTGAGAAGGTGCCGACAGAAATTGCCCTAGGAAATCGACGTAATCACACACAAATGGTGCAGAGCTGTGTCCAATTTCACACGCACTGTCGCTGCTCACGGCTACTTTGGTCTGACCTCTGACCCCTTCTGCAACCTGCAACCACCAATTGTGGTGCAATTCTATGGCAACAACACTCCAACCAAATCAAAAGCAGATACTGTCGTTTAACAAGTAATGCGCAATGAAATCCAGGAAGAAAAAGAAGGTTATTAATTTAAGAACCAATTACACAATACTGGTATGGCGAGAGTTTTGCATCAATTTTTATATCTCATGAATGCAATGGTTTCAAATTATTTGACTGGAAAAACACCAATAAAGATAAAGAATCAATCTCACATTTCCCGCAAGCAAGCCAAAGAGGATCTGAGGAAGAAATGTGAACAAAGGAAAAGGCCCAAATAGTTTTTTTCAATTCTCTCCTCCTCCCCCTTTACAGCTCTTTACACAAAAAAGGAAAATCACAACAAATAAAGGGAAAGCAGAACGAGGGGTAAACAAACTCGGTCCTAGTGAAACTGTCACTTGTTAAAAGAGCTTAAGCTGGCAAATTAGTTTTGGGGTCAGACCCTGACTCCCTCCCATTGTCTGCCATGACACCAGTTCGTCATGCCTCTGCAGAGAAAATCAAATAAAACAATAGCAGCGTAACAGGAAAGATCAGTTGATGTTTTAGTAAATCCTCGTGATGGCCATTGTAGGAGTCATGGATGGGTAGCCATGAGAGTGTTTAGTAAAGGAAGTGACTCAGAGAGATGTCCAACTGTGTGCTGCTCACACAAGGTCTTAGTTATCACACTCAGTTAGACAGCAAAAAAACAAGGTTTCAAATTCACACTTGTACAACATCCTTTATCCATCACTGCTAGAAATGGTTTTGTCTTGCTGTCTTATTCTGGATGTCATCTCAGGATACAGGAACCAAGACAATGAACTGAGAAAAACATGGAGGGGAAACTGGGAAAGTTTATAGCATATGTTTGCCAATACTGGTAGTTTTAGCAGATGACAACTATTCATATTACATTTAGTGCATTACAAAGTACATATTATTGTATAACTAATCGTTTGTTACGCTGCAAGCAATTGCTGTGTAACTTTTCATTGTAAAATGAGTAGATTCCAGCTGCAGGTTAAAGTTTCAAACTTTGGGATCGTTCATGTCCACAGTACTGCTGCCGCTTGCTAAATAGGAATATCTGTTCAATTCTTAAAAGGAGCTTAGCCTAAAGCCTGCATTTGAACTTTCCAGTGTCCTCACGGACACAGAAGCATACATACGTGCACCCCTTAACCTACAGCCCCCCCCCCCCCACACACACACACACACACACACACACACGCACGCACGCACGCACACACACACACGCACACACACACACGCACACACACGCATACACACAGTCTACTGTTCCTCTGCCCTTGCTGTGTGCACGTCCAGTGGCAGGCCCGAGTCTGTAATTGCTGCCTCTGTGGCATGGACAGACAGGCCGACTGGGGATTGGAGATGACACGCACCCATTATTAGTGGACCAAGTGCTGTTTTTGCAATTACAGAGGGTTTGGCTGAGCACACTGAATCAGAATCTGTGATTCTCTATTCAAGAGCCATTTATACTCCAACTGGCTGCACAGCTTCTGTTGGCTCTAGCCTAAACAATGCTGGGCTGGGCCTTTCTGTGAGCCTCACAATCAGTTGTGTACAAGTAAAAACAACAATATGTGGTTTTACAGGTATGCCAAACAATTTCTTTGACAGGAATAGACTTCCTGTAGTCACTGCTAACCTTACAGTGATGACAAGACTTCAAAATATTGCTGCTTTCAGCCAGCAAGTATTCCAGTTCTAAAGACGTAATGGTGTTAACTGTCTCCTGTCTGTGGCCTCATATTATTTAATTAAAAAAAAAAAGTTGCACTCATCTGTCAAATGATCTGATTGATGCCTTCTTATGAAGAAAATGCAGAAAAATATATGTATGTCTTGAAGATTTTAATTTATGTCTTGCAGTATGCACATCTATCTAATGCAAATGGTGGAAAAAGTCTAGATTGCAAGTGTTTTCTCTAAATACTCTGATAATTATAAGAGTTCTTCAAGGCGTGACAATAACATTGAAGACAAAGTAATACAGAATATACCTATCAATAAAACCGCAGTTGAACAATCAGCACTCATAATGCAGTTGTGTATTCTCAGGTAGAGGAGTTTCCAGGAAGTCTAGACATACATATTAGTTCTGCCCAGCAGGTCAGAAGAGAGGGGGGCTGACTCAGAGCCAGCCAGCTGCTCAAGCATGAGGAGGGTTTGAACCTAGCTCTGTCTATATGGTCCGGTGCCGGGGCTGAGGTTGTGGTTGTTGTGCCGGCAGCCTGTGGCTGCTGCGTACCTGCAGTCTCCCTGACGATAATGCAACTTGGCAGCCCCGAGGGCAGAGCCCATACAACTTTCTCAGCCCTCTCTGAGTAATTGGTGACCCCTGATCCTGCCCTTCATATAAAAGGGAGGGAGGTAAGGGAAAGGGGAGACAGGACAAGGGATAGTCAACAGAGCCACTGGAAAAGGGGAGACAGGGTCATAAAGAGGAAAGGAAGACACAAGGCAGGAGAAGGAAAAATCAAGGAGACGCGAGCTGGGAGGAAAAGGTTAATCTCTTTAACTGTGGATAGTTTGAAAGTTCAACAGAGACAGAAGAAGTCTCCAGCCCAGTCATGTCCATCACACATTGGGGGCAAATGGGGAGACCCTTCCCCTCCAGTGTGTTCTCTTCATGTTCTATCAGCCCAAATTGCGAGGAGTATTCTCTCTATCATTTCACTCATTCATCAGTACGATCAAACGAACCATTTATTGGTCAGGGTGGTTGTTGGGCATACAAAACACAGGAGTTTGGCACCGGAGACAGGAACTGTGCTTTAGGCTACTAAGCTGGTGGTGTGGTTTAAAAAAACAAGAAAAGTAAAGACGTACACCTATGCTTCAACTTTAAAATTTAACTAAGACCGTAAACTTTGCCTAACCTTAATCAAGTTTTGTCTTAATCTTAATGCCTAAATCATGTCATATTTGACTAAACTATGACTGGGAAATTCAGCTCTTGTCTGAAAGGTTAGACGTTAGATACACTACATTTGACACTTTACACAAAGTAAAAAATATGGACTCCTCACTTCAGCCAAAGGATATTGTGTTATAATGCCAATGCAGTGTTTAAACCCTAACACAAATTGTTTGAGTGAAAGCCAAAGTGGTATCAACATGATCATGAATAAATATATATATATAATTTAGTTGTGACAGATGGATACTGTTGGTAACACACATGAATCAATAAGTGACATTCTGCAGGTAATTACACTAAAAACATTTACTCATGTTGGTTAAAAACATACAAAAGATAACGTAATCCAGGCAGCATTGCAATTCATTAAAAATATTTGAGTATTAGTCGTATATAAATGTAATTTTTAGGAGACAGGGTTAGGGAAGCGTAGGTAGGCCTATATGGAAAACAAAGACCAATGGTCACCTAGAACCTATGGACAAAAATCTCAAGTCACGATATAGGTTATTTTATATCCCGGTAACAATATATATCAAAACAAAGCATTTAGATACTCATGTTAGATTTAGAGTCCGAAAGTTCAAATGTCCAAATATTCAAATATTATTTTGCTGGGTACTGTATTTGGTTTTTTTATGTTCAGTATTCGGAAAGGCCTATTCATTTTTTAATTCAATGTAGGCTTTCAATAAAGGCAAACTACAAAATTCATTTTTCCAGTACACTCTTGGACTATTTATTCTTTTTAACTGCACTGTTAAGGT
Source organism: Echiichthys vipera (assembly GCF_963691815.1). Taxonomy (NCBI): domain Eukaryota; kingdom Metazoa; phylum Chordata; class Actinopteri; order Perciformes; family Trachinidae; genus Echiichthys; species Echiichthys vipera. Next base: position 26,805,986 of record NC_139827.1, read on the forward strand.
GTGTAAATAATAAACCCCCCCATTCTGGGTCACAGCGCCCGACACACATAGCGGCGGGTGCACATGAGTCTGGATGCACGGGAGTCGAGTGCTGCGGGGTCACACAGCCGGTTACTGAGTGATGTGATTTCTGATACAGGCATCGCAGTAAAAGTATTGTTTTTATAACATAAATGTGTTTTTCGTTTGTAACTTTCTTTGACAGTAGCTGACGGTATATTTAGAACTGTAGTTTCACTTTCACAGCGCTGTCATACTGTAACGTCTATAATGAGCATTGCAGTGGATGCGGTTTCAAAATGAGGGTTAGTAGTGCTGTTGATGTTATGAGCAGATATTCACTGTTGGTTATTACCGAATATCCAAAGCACAAAAATGATATTCAGCACAGCCGTAATTAGCTGCTAATTTATCAATTCCATTGAAACACTGCAGCCTGTGCATGTCGGAGACACAGAGTCACATTATGCACAAGCTTGTGTGTCATGCAACTGGTGTGTGTGTGTTACAGTTGTTTTCTGGCTATTTAATGAAGAGAGAAACACAGTCCATGGCCGCGAGGAAGTGGTAGTGAAATATTTTTTGTCCTTAGAGCTCTTTATAAAGCTATCTATTCTTTAGCCGAGGTGCTCCATGTTCCCCATCTCCATCTTTATCTTTGGGCAGTACATATTAGTCTGTGCCACTGCATTCATTGCTCAGGCCCTGTCTGTGTTGGTTTTTCTATGCAGTATGAATCCATTTGTCTCCACTGACGGAAAATAATTGCAAAGTAAACAAATCATCTCTGCCACAT
>NC_139827.1:26806981-26901705 GCF_963691815.1 Echiichthys vipera
CAGTTTCTCTCACACTATTTCGCCTTAATTACAAAGGAATGATTAACAATGAGGTTTTTTTTCCTCTGATCAAAGTAGCTGAGATCAAGAACATCCATAAAATCAGCTGTGATAAACAGGTATCAGCCAGACACTTCACACAAACTAAGGCCTCCTCCTAACACCATATGATTTTTTACAAGATTTGTGTATATATATATATATATACCGGGGATGTCTGGTCACCCTACACTAGTGTTAATGTGAAATTCCGGTGTAAAATCATCCCAGGCTCTTTGTTGGCAAATTCACGCAGTGTTTTGAAAGACTTACCAACTCGACCGGTCCCAGCTCCTCTCGTATTAAGTCTATTCAAGTCCATTACCAAATGCAATACAAAAGGAAGGAGCCCATTGATGATTTATTCCAGCAAAACATGTAAACGTTGTGCAGTGCAGTGATTCCCACAGAATTAGATCATATTTGCGGCCGTAAGGGACGGAGGGAAGACCTTTGGTTAGCAACAGTAGCAGCTCAAGTTCAGATGGCGCAAACTGCAGCACTGGGATCAGACTCCCTGACTCAGGTTAGGACCCAGCACTGCTGCTGGCCTCCAGCCTGCTGTGACCAACTGGCGCTGCAGTTAGCGCTACCTGAATTTAAGTTCATACAGCCAACTTAACAGCTTTCCTCCCCGGCAAAGCCATCTTGATCACTTGTTAGCCTTCGCTAGCTTCGTCGCTGGCTTCAAGCCAGACTTTGTTCAACCCACCGATTACAATATTTTCTATTATGTCTTAACTGGCGCACTCCCCACTGGAGTGACGCAACACTGTGCAGTGCGTTGTTTTGAGCTGAACTTTTGCCAGAAGTTGTGTTTCTTTGAGGGGCATATCTTACAGCTTTTTCCACCCATCCTCCCCCAAGTGTGTACAGAGAAATTCAAAGTGACATGATAGTGCTGTTAGGCCACGGTGTAACATGTTTTCTTGCAGTGGTGCAAGTTACTAAATTTTGTCATGACCAAGGAGTTGATTAGTAGACAGCATAGCAGATAGCTAGTTAAAAATAGTCTACTTCCACTCTAAAAACAGCTACATCCCTTCCGGAGCTGTATTTGCGATGATCTACATGATGTATCTTGTGGAGAAGCCATCACTGCAGCTAGCATTAGAAGCCCTGAAAACTTGATTTCAAATTTCAAAGCTTCCTCACTATCATTTAATATCAACAATCAAAGTGAAATTTTGGAGAAAAAAAAAAAATCCTTACCATTCATGTTTATCATTTAGATTTGTTTTGACAGTAGCCTGGCAACATTAGTATCATCCTTCAACTGTCATCAAAATGTTTCTCAATCCTGATAGAAATCTTTCAAAGGAAATTACCAAAACTGTTCAAACATGGGAAGGAAGTTGTATGTTCATTTCATCCATCGCTGATTAAGAAAATAGGTTTTCAGCGTCTTTGAGCTGTTGTCACCCAGTGTACACTAGATATAAAAATGTGTGATAACTTGTTCTGGAGTTCATAAGGTGAACAGGTAGTAACAAACGCATAATCATAGCTGCATGCCCTGCATGTATCCAGAGTTCAGCTAGCCTTAACAAATGCTGAAGGGTGAAAAGGTTAAAAGAATGTGAGCATTTATCAAGTGATACATCCGAAGATAAGGTTTTATCACTCTAAACTCTAATTACTGCCAGCATCGCTTTTTCTTGAGGTCTTGGGGTTAAAAAGGCAAAGACTTTGACAGTTTCGCTTCCATTGTATGGTAACACATAAAAGGCACTCATGCTGCTGTTACAGACCCAAACTTAAGGTTGGCTGTCAAACAGACCTTACCATGGCTTAAAGTCATAATCCGTAAGATTTGAGACCTTGTATCTAGCGGCCTCTTTGGCAGTAAGATGTAAGTGCAGACGAGCCTGTTCTTTCAAAGCCTCCCATCTTGTCAGGTTCACAGTCGCTATGTGTGTTGACTCTTTTTTTTTATGCACATTTACGTCTCTACTTCCGGTCCGTCCCCTATACGTTACCTCTTACACGTACACACACACACACACACACACACACACACACACACACACACACACACACACACACACACACACACACACACACACACACACACACACACACACACACACACACACACACACACACACACACACACACACACACACACACACACACACACACACACACACACACACACACACACACACACACACACCTTACCATACTACAAGCCTGACAATGACAATGAAACACAGTATAACCGGCAGTGACGAGCTCTACCTGGCAGACCAACCGCTGTCAGCAGCGTCACTGACATGGCGCCGTATTTGCATATAGGGAGAGAGTGTCGCCACAGATACAGATATTGGAATACTTGGACAAAGAGGCAACAAGTACTTATATTTGTTGGTCATATCATCAACCACCATTGTTTTAACTAGATAGTAACACAAAAAGACAATTATTCATTCATCTTCAACCGCTTGTCTCTGTTGGGGTCGCGGGGGGGCTGGAGCCGATCCCAGCTGACATCGGGTGTGAGGCGGGGTCCACCCTGGAAAGGACGCCAGTCTATCGCAGGGCACATAGAGACGAACAGAGACAGACAACCATTCATACCTACAGGCAATTTTAGAGTCAGATGAAAATCTTACGGATTATATCTTTAAGTATAAAATTAACCCATCACTTTATAACATTAATGGTTTACATCCATAAATCCCATTTGTAGGATGTATTGGGAACATTAGGATGTCCAACATGAGACGTTTATTAAACAGTAATTGGTATGTCCCACACATCATATGTGTTGGATTCAATTTAGTTCACGGATACATCCCAATGAAAATGGTTCTCCACCTACTGCAGGCTTCATTAAGCTCATCATTGTTAAAAGCTGGATGACCAGTCTACAGGGTCAATAACTACTTTAGATTCCTTGTTAACGGCATGGATCGCATAATGTCGACTATACTATCATATAGTGCAGGCTGTGCAGCTAATTATGGGATAGATTATGGATATGAATCATACTCTGGCCTAATACGCTTGCATACATTAGTTCAAGCACAGGTCAGTGTGCTTTAGAAACAGATAACAGATGGACTGTGAGGTCAGGAGAGGTTGCACGCGATCTAGTCCCTAGCAGATATTATTGATAGACTGCTGTACATCCTCAGCTCCAGCTGTGTCAAATGGGTAAGCTGTGGGATGCAGGTGGTGCAGATGGATTACGCTGGATGGACCTAAATAAACAGATGTTGCAGACTAGTGCAACCATGGGCAGTTCTTATGTTTGTCATTATCATTACATTATTTGTAGTCATTGGGCAAATGGCAATGCATGGTCCCTTATTTGTATGCTTAGTAATTTGGGGTTCCAGTCTGCATGCCAAACTTTGACATGCAGACTGGAGTAGGAATGGGGCATCAAGAACCGGTTCCAGTTGAGAACCGCTAACAAGATGCGTACGTATGTTTCTGCCTCAACGCCGGCATGTTTTTCTGACAGTTTCACATTGTAAAACAAAGAGGTCAAACTAATACACTGTTGGAAGGAGGAGGCATGGCAGAGAGGAAGAAACAGTCCAAAGCATGGCATTATAATAACATTAGCACCACCCAGGCAGGCATAGTAGATTTTCTTCTTTCAAAACCTTGAAAGCCAAAATCAAATAGAAAGCTCTACAAATATCATCTAATTTCATCTTCACTATGTTCAGACTCAGCTAAAATAAAACCTGTGTTGGCCTGCTATTTTTTCCACTCTGATAATCAACCAGCAATCGAGGGAATCGTGTCGATAAAGGACAGATAAGCAGAATCCATACCAGCATTGGTATCAATACACTCTTATCAAGTCCCACCCCTGAATGGAGGAGCCAGGGATGGGATCGAACCTCCAATCTTCTCCTTCAGTGGACGACCCGCTCTACAACATTGTCACATTGAGTGACAGACAGGTGAACGCATTAAGTGGTATATGAGAGAATTAAAGTGGCTTAATAACTTGGACTTCTGTGAGAGAGTAGCCTACCTTTAAGTTGACTGCTGAAGGAAAGGCTTGTCAGTTGTCAGAAACTTAGCATGTTGTGTATTCGCTCACAAACACATAACTCAGCAACTTAGCATAACGTCACTGTTGTGCTGTTAGAAAGATCATATGTAATGTGCCGACTAGCTCATAATAATGACTTTATGTAAACGTTTTACCTGCAGAAACTGTTAGCAAAACTCCTCGGTTGTTAGCCTAGCTAAAAAGAAACAGGTGACAATCACAAAGCAAACGTACCTGTCATAATGTGAGGGCGCAAGGATACAACACGCGCCTGGGCAGCAGTAAGCCAATGTCTATTTTTTAAGTGTTCCTCCGCCAGATCACTTCGAAGTTGAAAGGTCTAGCAGCAGCAGCTTGACCCTGACGGATCATTTTCTTTTCTTGCGACCTCTGGGTACTTGTACTTGGATCTTTCAGTTCAGACGTATTCATTTTTGCACAGACTGTACAATCAACATATTAAACCAATTATCTCTGGGTAAAAAAAAAAGCGTTTGTGAATAAATACACGAATTCATGAATGGATGAGTACAAACGCCCCTTACTATTGACCACTGGTCATCACTGACTTTAAAAAAGTTGGCAGTCTGTCATTACATGTTCTCTGGCGCCCTCTGGTGGCCTAAGGTTCCGACAACAGGTTAGAGCTGACGGGATAAAACAAATAGGACCTGTTTTAAACTCTTAAACATTTTACTAAATCACTTTTAAATTAAAAAAAAAAAAATGAACGAGATATGCCACAAATACTTATTCATGTATTTATTATGCTTGTGAAAAACAAACAAAGCAAGAATTGCTTATTGCTGCTAATCCAAGTTTAAATGTGGTGCTAAATATAAGGTGCTCTTACAGGTCCAGGCAATTTTGACTTTTGCTTACGCCGTGTATAACGCATAAAATGAGGCTAAAACACACAGGAAAATAACCTGTGGAAAGTAATTATTAAAAAAAAAAAAACAACAACTGTCAAATCTTGCTGCATGAAATTTGTTCTCAACTCAATTTTTAAAAATGTGCACACACAAAAACATTTTATGCAGCTGCCGACACATGTGAAATTGTAATGTCTGATCACAATATTCAAATAAGTGCATAGTTGTTTTGACATCTTTAAACCATCTTTAAAAGTTGGACAATTGAGGCATCAATAAATCCTTTAATTCCCAGTGGTTATTTTTTTTTTACTTAAAACAAGTTAAATGCAGCTGCAAAGCACTATTGGCCAAAACTCCACTTACAGGCCCCAATCAAATTTGTTGCCTGGTGAAAAAAAAAAAAAAGCTTTTTCACATCCTTCCAGGAAGCACTGAAACCTATTTAGGTACTGCTGACTTAAGTGTCTCAGCTCCTAGATGTGGGATTGTCCATCACCAGTCTCATAGTGGTATGCTAGGATCTTTATTGTCTTTTAATGCGTCTAGACACTTCGCAGCAGCCAGTGTGGAGGTGAGATGCCAGACTGGGAGAAGTAGTTCCACCACCATGGTTTTTCCTGCCTCTCTATCCCTCCCTCACTTGCGACTGGCTCGCTGTAGCGCTCAAACTGGTTGTACGGGTCGAATCGATCCCATGTGTCTACCGTGGGGAAGAGGTGGTCGTTGATATCGGGTTCTATGGGAACCTGGATGCAGGACAAGGGAAATGGAGAGAATGGAGAGCAGGGATTGTGAAGGACCGTCCATTTAGTATTTATTGAATTTTGAACTTGTATTTGTATTAGTTGTATTAGTGTTTACTAGTATCTAAGTCTGGTATAATAAGGGCACACTCACATTGTCCATCCGTACCGTTCCCCCGTGCTTTAGGGTACTTGTCCCCCCTCCCTCTCCCCCCGCAGCCCAGGCCCGTTTGTACTCACACTGCCTGGGCCTCGGAGCGAATGCTTCATGCCTTCCTATACGTCATCACGCCGTAACACGTCACACGCATGATGGACGTCATCAGGATGTGTCGCTTTGTTTAAAAAAAGCGTGCGGCCTCTTGGCCACATAATGGAAAGCAGCGCAGAAAGCATGGTAACGTTTTTTGGCTGTGTGTTTTTTTGGGACTCATTTTGATGTAAGCCGCCATTATTTTAAATGTCTGAGCATGGTCCTTTTTTTTTTTTCTATGTCCGAACAGGCGCACATAAAATGACGTCAGAACCGCAGTAGGGCTCGTGCTCGTGCTCGTGCTCCTACACGTGAGCATGTTCGTGCTCGTACATGTGCAAACCTCCTTTACAAAAGCCCACCTCTCCCAAACAGGCCGTGGCCGACAAGCACGTCCAAGGTCAGTATGGACAGTGTGAGTGCGCCCTAAATCTCTACTAAAACTAAACCATGCATGGGTAGAAAGTAAGGCTTAAAATTATATTTAAATAGCATTGTTTGAACAAGATAAGTAAGGCAAAGATCCTACCTTCTCCAAGACAAAGTCGACACGTCCAGCTTTGTTCATGTTGTGGGGCAGATAAACCCTCTTACTGACCCTGGAGTAACCCTTGGCTGTGACTGTCAGGATGTGAGTACCCGGATTCAGCAGCCGCCAGTAGTCTCCATCTTCAGCTGGAACAAATGAAGCGAGGTAAGGAAGGAAAAGTACAGTAAGAGCACAGTAAAGTGTGAGAAACAAAAGGGGAGAATGTACAAAGAAACAAGCCTACGGCCATGCCAGATGGTCTATGGGGCTGAATTTGGGCACAGCTGTGCTTTGAGCTGAATACTAATGCTAGCATACTCACAATGAAAATGCTAACATGCTGATGTTTTGCACGTATGTTTACAATGTTCATCATCTTAGTTTAGAGTTTTAGCATGCAAACATTAAACACATGAAACACCATGAAAAGCTGATGTTAATGGGAATGTTATTTGTTTTGCAGGTATTTAGTCATAAACAAAAGTATTAGACATTCTGAGCTGGTGATGGTGCTAAAGGAAAAGTTAAAGGTCCCTTATCAATAGAACTTATATAATAGAAGTAAGGTTTCAATATCTTATTTGATTGTAAGTCAACATTACATTCTGTGATTGTATCAAAATGCTCAATGCACAAAGAAATGCACACAACCCATATTCAGAAACTGTGTCTTTAAAGGAGCCCTCAGGACTTCCTTTTGGGTGGGGGGCTTAAGGAGACAGGCGCTGAAGCAGAGCGTTTCAGACAGAGGGTGCATACAGGTATATTCAGACGGACACTATGAGAAAAACAATGTGTTATTAAAGCATGTTTTTGAACAACATAGTAGAAACACAAAAAGTATGAACCTGAAAATGAGCATAATATGCCCCCTTTAAGAAATCCCCACCTAGCTTGCTGGTACACCTTGCTGGTACTAAATGGAACTGAGCCCCCGTTCATGGTATTAGTTACCCCTTTCCTACTTATGAGGCAAAAAGTCTGCTTTGAGAAATAAGTTGACTAGCAGGAATAGCAGAGATTATTATTTTCACATATAAATGCTATGGCATGTTTTTAATAAACCTGCTTGATTACATTAAAGATGTGTAAAAGGGGTACATTCCATGCTCAAATATCCCGGGACTTTTTTATACATTGAGTGACAGACAGGTAAATGCATTAAGTGGTGCATTAAGGAGAGAATTAAAGCACCTTTAATAAAATAGGCATACTATTGTTTGATGGACTGTGGAGCTGCCTTTTTGAAATGTATGTCTAAGAGAGAGTAGCCTACCTTTGGGTTGACTGCTGAAGAAAAGGCTTGAGTCACGATAAACAGCAGCAACGAAGAATGATCAACAAAGTTAAAGGCTACCAACTGGGAAATATGTAACCAAGTAGTACTGTGTTTACCTGTGGTGGTATCTTTCCTAATCCCCCTGACAGAGATAGTTGCACCTTTTATCCCATTTCCATCTCCATCCTGAACTACTCCCTTTATCCCTCGATGGACCTGTTCAGGGACAGGGAGCACAGTGGAAAGCCATACTACATTCACACTTTTGTTCTGGGTCAAGTGCTTATGTCACTTATGTATATACGCTGTCACACAGTGACAGTAATATTGTTTTTATCCTTTCTGTCCTTTCTTGTCTTTAAAACCTGCTTGCTAAGAGTGTCCTACCAGCAAAATTGACCTGACAAATGGTTACCATTTTACACTTTTATTGTCAAATATTCATCCTTCCGCTATCAACTGAATAAAATAATACAATGTAAAAGAAAAAAAGCAACAAAAAAAACATGCACATTTGAACACAAACTTGTCACGAAGCCTGTCTAAGACACTTACCGACTCCATAAAACTGAGCAGAGCTTCCTTATTCCTCTTCCACTCTGGGTAAAGCTCAGCCTCTGAGGGGAATTTGTCACAGCCGAGTTCCACGGTGATCTCCAGACAATTAGTGTGCAAGTAGTTGAAGTCTGACATACCTGCAATGGAGACATGTTATTAATGAGTCCCTCACCAGCAACAAGAGAGGTAGAAAAGCTAACATGGTTCTCTCCGTAGGTTGAAAAGTATTGTATCTCACCCCCAGCGAAGCTGTACCACAATGCCCCATTGATGATGCCCCTTGTTCTGTAAAAGTTGGCTCCACACCTCTCCGTGTCATTGTTTGCCATGGTGTCATGGGCGTCTGCATAGGTACGAGCCAGCTGCTTGAGGACCTGTGCATGACATGTGGGGAGAAAAGGAAATCTGACAATCCAGTTGCACTTTTCCAACAAACATTAATCCCTCAATCAAGACATCCATCCTCCCTACCTGTTCATCCGGAGTGGGTGAGAACATCCTCTCCTCATGCGGGTGTCTAGAGAAGTCGAAGGGATAGGAGACCACCAGATCCCCTCCGTGGAGGCTGGCAGACTGAACGAAGGGCACAGACCTGATCCACTTCATCACTGCATAGGTCTCTGGTGCCACCTACAGCCCAAAGAGAGGATTTAATTGTTATGGGATCCAGGCTGAAATATTGTATCTACTCTTAATGTGATTAATAAAAACTACCCCCTTACCTTGCCAAACCAGTAGGAGTCAGGGATTGCGATGTGGTCAATGCGGTAGTGCCTGCTGCGGCGGTTCCGGTAGAAAATAGAGGTGAGGTCTGGAAAATTGCGGTTGAGGTCAATATTCTGGGCATTGGTCCGTCCGTTGGTCCACCCATTCAACAAGTGACCCTGAAACATTTAGGTTCACACAACTAGCAGTATTACAAAGTGTCAGAAAGTGTGACATTATTCATGATGATGTGTAGACGTTAGTCGGAGCAGTTATTATTTACAGAAAATATTGAAAATGATATGAATATTAGTCAGAAGTACAGGAAGGAACCTGTTAGACTCCTGCTGTTAAGTGTATTGTTAACATGGAGACAAGACCATATATCCGTCATGAGACAAAGAAGCAAATGGAGTAACAAGAGGAAATCATAATTCATAAATACAAGAGGCAAGCAGAAAATACATTTAATCCATGATCTATCCATCCAAACAGTCAAAAGTAGATGCAAAATGTTGCATGTTATTACATATAACATGCAACAATTACATACATTTGTCTTATGTTGCCATATACAAATATGGGAACAGTTTGAGATTTCACCCTTTGATATATACCCTTTGGTAAAATATGACTATAAGAAATACAATATGCAGAATAAATGACTGAATTAATACAAAGTAGTTTGGCCTAAAATGCATTTGAAATGCACATGCAGAGCTTGTTAGATGCACAGTGACACGGCCTGAGACCTAGTGAATCATTTGTCGGTATCGTTATACTGAGCATTAAAAGGCTCCAGGGATGAATGTGTGTCAATGTTGAAGTCCCACTTTCTCAGGCTTGTCAGAAAGTTAAATGGTACATGGACTTGTACTTATAACGCCTTCTTTAGACATCTGACCCTCAAGGCGCTTTTTTCGGTACTAGGCACATTCACCCATTCACACACACATTCATACACTGATGGCAGAGGCTACCATGCAAGGTGCCATCTGCTCATCAGTCTAATCATTGAGATGCACATTCCCACACCAATAGCACAGCTTTCAAGAGCAATGTGGGGTTCAGTGACTTGCCCAAGGACACTCCGACATGCAGACCGGGGATCGAACCTCCAATCTTCTAAGCCACAGCCTAAGACTCAGCTGCACCAAGTTGGTCTTAGTTGTTCACAATCCAACTACTTAATAATGCACACTAGAATGAACGTTGCTGAGGGACTTCTATCAGTGCAAAAAATAAACTAGTGAGGTGATGGTAAGTGTTGAATTCTCTGGTTAGTATGGATGATAGATGGAAGGTGGAAGGCTAGAGTACTCTTAAACTCTTACATCCAATGAATCACTTTTGAGAACAGTAGTTCAATTTAACAGCAGCCTCCCAAAATCACTGATGTATTTTGCTTGTCTTCTTAAGTAAATCACTATTTAAAGACCAAATGATAATGTTAACAATGAATCTTCAACAATCTCAGAGCAGAGTACATTATTGTCATAATAGGGCTCGATGGTGCCCCATTTCACAACCTCAAAACAACGTTGTGAAAACCCTCCGCATTAGCGATGCTCAAACTCCCTCAGCAGAGTATACTCATCCCTCCACCTCCACACCTTAAGCCAAACAGACTGAAAAGAAAATGAGACTGAGAGCAGATAATGGCGGTTTGTCTTTTTTTTCTGTTAACAATATTTACTTCCTGGTTGCTGAGTTCCGGGTCACTGTTATCCTCTACCTCTGAGGCGGCCAGCTCATAGCCATCTGGATTCATGGAGGCCAGCATATGGATGCGGGTGGTGTTGATAATGGTTTGAATTCGTTGGTTCCCCAGAACGTACTCAGAACACAGGTACTGGGCCAGGTATATGAGCAGCTGGCGGCCCAGCACTTCATTGCCATGCATGTTGGCCACCAGCTTGATCTCTGGCTCCACTGCAGTTTACAGACAAAAGCACAGACAGACACGTGCTTACAGTTGCATTTGTTGATTTTTTTGGCCATTTGGGGTCAGCAGAACAAGCTGAAACAAAATATGGACATATTATGCATTATCCCTATCCCTATCCACAACCAGTTTCGGCTCTTCCTTACTTACATAGCTCGTGCTGCCCGGGGTTGTTGCTGAACTCAATAACCAGAAGATCCTTTCCCTCTGTGCTGCGTCCAATGCTGTAGACATGAGAGATTTGGGAGCACTTGGCTGCCGTTCTCTTCAGCAAGCTATACATCTGGGCGTTGGATGTGTAGGTGAACTGGATAATGGTGCTGGGTTCTTCAGGTGAGAGGCTGGACCTTTCTAGCTCCTGTCTAGCTGGAGGAGGGATGCCAGCAGGGTTCAGGGATGGAGAGAAGGACGCTTTGTTTGTTTCACAGAGCATTATGAATGCATTGGTCCAAACAGGAAAACACAAGAGTGTAACCATACCTTTCAGGCCTGCCAGCGGGTCAAAGCAGCCCTCCTGGTCGCTGGCGAAGAAGCGATCACAATCTAGGAAGTAAGGCCAGGCCATTTCAATGGCTTCAAAGGCATGGGCACAGTCCTTCCTCAGCGCGTCACATGTGCTGCGGCAGGGTTTGATCATCTTGTCATCCTGGCAGGGTGAGGCGAGAACCGAGCAGCCCAGGAGACGTATCTCAGGGGAGCACTCCCCGTTGAGCAGGCCATGAATCACGCTCAGCAGGAGGTACTCTGCCCCTGACTCTGCCTCCAGGCGACTCCGGTGGCCAAGGGTGTTGGGGAATATAGTTCTGAAGCGGCAGTATTTTAACAGAAGTTGTTAAACATCATGCCCATAATCAGCTTATAAATAAGATTGAAATCAAAATAATAACAGCAAGGTCTTAAGATGTACTGTATGTATGGTTAAAGTTATTAGCTGGCACAGTTTGGTTTTCGCCCATATTAGTACCAACCTCTACCACCCACCTAGAGTATTCCATATCGGTACAGTAGCCCAGGTTCAGCTCTGTACAAGTAGCTGTGGAGCAGAGAGAGCAGAGACAGCTGGTAATTTACATTTTTGAAAATGATCTGTTTACTCAATTTATAGTTTAGTAAGTAAAATAAAGTTTGTCTGGTAAATTTCAAAATAACTCAATTATTTTAGGGCTTGTGCTGAAAGAAAAATACACTATGATCTGTATAAATAAACGGATCCTGAATTGAACCTGGCAGGTGTCGCACCTGGTGATTAAAAAATGGAAAAGTACAGCCTGGGATTTTTGAAGCTCTATAAATCCTTCCCCGCAGTTTGAACTCAAGTGCTGCAGCTGCTTCTCCTCTCAGAAACAAATCTGGAGAGACCTGTTGCATCTTGCAGAGGCACTTGGTATTTCAAAACGTTTGGCTTTCCAGCCCTGAAGGTCAAGTCATGGCCTGGAATCTCATCTAACGGCACATAGCCCAATTTCTATGTAGACACTGGACTGGCCCTGTTATGTCATTTTGCACACTGCCTGTACCTGGCATACACAAACTGATCTATATAACCAATCATCAATATGATTTAAAGGCATAGTTTGGATGGGGTTGTATGTGTAGGTGTCAGATCACCATCTTTTGTTGGTAATACACTGACTATGTAAGTCCCCTTATACCAAGGTTGTCAAAAATTATTGTTACTTTTATATACTACATGTTTCAAAATGACACAATACACATTTTATAGTATCAAAACTACCAAAGCTATATAAAAAAAGCAGATCTACAATCACAGTGTCCTATTTTGTGTGCCATGGATTTCTTTTGCCCTGATATCGAAAGACCTATAGAGTACTTTTGCTAGTGATGTATCAAAGTTTTAAATCCTGGTATGATGATAACCTACCTCATCCAACCCCACTTCAAATCTAAAATATCACTGTAACGTATGGCCCTAAATTACACAAGGTGAAATGCATCAGCCACCTACGTTTGTCTCCAACCACATTGTTGCTGCATCTACCTGTGAGACAACACAAGCCAAAAAACAAACATGAGGGAGCGTGAAAATATGTGCGGGTCACAAATAAAACGCTAGGAGGCGACATCTTCAAACGCATTAGATGAGCCAAAGCGAGGCTTCTGCTTTATGACTGTTTATGATGAGGCTGATGGGATTAAAACAACAACAGGTGAAAACAACATGCAGTCATGGTCAAATCTACATGATAACAAGACTTTATAGGCCTGGAATGTGACTGTATATGATGAAGCTGAGAACGACTGGAGAATATAGACTTTAAGAAAAATAATAGCCCAAAATGGATGATTTACTAGCCTTCAGCATGAATGATATGACCTTTTGTTGTTTCTAGATGATCAGGAGCGTCAGAAGTTGGTCTTAAATCGTCTATATTGCTCATTAAAATCTGCCTTTCAGTTCTCTTTTCTACCCATCGCGATGTTGTGTCGTAAAGTAGGCTAAGTGATATTTCTAAGTGACCTTACCTAAAAGCTCGTCTCCTGGATAACAAGTCTGCTGCGGGGCGCACCAACAACTTCTCGTCACGGAAAGAAGCAGCACCAAAAGTCCTAAATGCATATTGGAGTGCAGTAACGGCGGTGTGTGATGTGGCAGTGTGTGTCTGTCTCTGCGCCTTTGCCGTTCTCTAACGGCTGGATGATAATTACCACCCACAGCACGGAAACCTCCTTCCTTTGTCTGCGCGGAGCATCCCTGACCCGAAAAAAAGTGCGGCGCGCCAGGATTTCAGCTCACTGCTGTGCGTTACGAGCGAGTGCTGATCGTATTTCACTGCACGGAGCTGTGTGTGTGTGTGTCTGTGTGTGTGTGTGTGTGTGTGTGTAGGAACATGAGGAAGAAACGTGGCTTGTGGGGGTGGGATTGAGGAAAGTTCATGCCTGTCGTTTGACATGATAGGGCTGCCGAGCCTGTTAACCAATTCATGGCAAGAATAGATCTTTGCACTAAGTCTGTGAAACCGCGTCAACATCGCTGTTTTATTCTTATAATCATCATCTATTATTAGACTATTATAGGAATGTATGTTTAATTCCTATGGTTCCCAACATAAGGACCAGGACCCCCGAGGGACCCAAGATAAATATGCGAGGTCACCAGATGATTAAAGGGGACCTATTATGGTCTACTGGTAGTATTTTGAGTTTCTACTAGAACATGTTTACATGCTTTAATGTTCAAAAAACACATTAGTTTTTCCATACTGTCCATCTGAATATACTTGTATTCACGTTTTGTCTGAAACGCCTGTCTCTTTAAGACCCCCTCCTGAAAAAGCCCAGCCCGCTCTGATTGGTCAGTGTTTTCAGGTCTTCTGCATCTGCACTCTCTGTGTCACTGCACTGTCATTGCAGCCAGGGAATGACTGTAGCGCCGTTTTCTACCATAGCCTGTGTATAAAGATGGAAATCACAACATGGCAGTGCCCGGATCTGGGATATTTAGTGGGAGGAAATGTAGCTGCGTTGTCCATCTTTATCTACAGTCACATCATTTTTATCTATATATAGTATATTTGTGACATCACAACCAGTCCCGAGGGCTCGTTTTAAGACAGTTTCTGAATACGGGCTGTGTACATTCCTCTGTGGATTGAAACTTAGCATAGCACATTGGACTGCTTTATAATCAAAAATACATGAATTCACTTTTTTACTGTATGGGGACTTTAAAGACATTTTAAAAATGGTTGTCTTGTGACTTGTGCTTAGTCTTTTCTTGGGAAATACTGGATACTTTCACCTCTTCAGACATCTTTCAGATGACTCACTCACTCTCTCTCTCTGTTTGAATTACTCACAGCCCACGTGATTAAGGGGCACAAGCCAAAAATGTTGTGGAACACTGCTACAACTTTCATTTGAATTACTCACAGTTTTACCTGAATCTAGTTTTTCACTTGTGTGTAGACTATATAATGGACTCAGTTTATCTGTGGCAGTGCAGTTTATTCTTTAATCTTTTTGCTGTGATATAACATCTCCACACATCCTTTTTTTACACTGTGCGTGTTTAAAATGTCACTTATCAACACAAACGTTAATATTAGCTTCAAAACAGTCAGAGAATGAACAATTTTCCAGTTCTTTCACTGTAACATAAAGACACTTTTGAACAAATGGAAGATTTCTTCAACCGTACATTTACATTGATAATAGTAATAAACATAGTGTTGTGGGCTTTATTTAGTGTGCTCTTGGCAACGTCTCAGCGGGCAAACTGATATCCCTGTGGAAACAGCATTCTGTGGAGTCTGAAGAGGCCTTTGGCACACATCAGAGCTCCGTCTTATTAAATATACGCTGTTTTATGTCTGCCACAGTTCTCTCAGTGGACAATACCGTGGTCCACCCCTGTTTCTTAAGTGTCCTTGAGCAGGGCACTGATTCCTTTCCATCTGCAGGTCTGCTGCTCTTCAGAGACCCTGACCTTTGACCTTCCTGCAGGAGGAATGCAGCTGTTGAATCAAATAAATATTTGCACTTCAATCTCAGGTGATTCTTGCAATGCAGTAGTCGTCTGTGGTGTCCAGCGTGCTGCTCGCGCTGTGGATAGACAGCGAGTAGTGTTTCTTTCCCAGTAACCGGCTGATGATACTAACTAGGACCTTCCTGTACTGCTGCCGCAGCAGGCAGTAGACAAACGGGTCGCTGGAGGTCTTGGCGTAGGACAGACATTTGGAGGTCATGCCCCAGTAGCGGGGAATGTGCACAGAGGGCAACAACTCCACCATCCTGCCAAGGAAGAAGCAGAAGAAGTCAATTCTCTTGACTCTGATGTAGTGTATGCTGAAGCCCATTTCTGTCATGCACTTGAAAAAAAAATGACAAATGACAACTTTTTAATATCTCATATCTCCCATAATTAGAAAATAAGAAATAATTGTGTTATAATGAGTCTTAATAAGACTTTCTCATGATAATGAAAAAAGACTTGGGTAGAAAAATAGTAGCTTTTTTTTCTCCAGTATGCGTAAATGGGTTTTCATAGGCCATAATGTCTGTGTATTAGCTGAATCAAGCTCCTTTAAAAATGTTACTGTGTAAAGTTCCATGCATCCGTTAGGTACACTGGGTGGACACCAGCAGATAGCAGATGCATGGATATGAATAACTGCACAGGAAGATGCAATTCATTGCAATGTCTCTACAGTACATGTTTCGTTATTACAACTTGTGATGTTGAAATTTTGTGTTAGAGAGCTATGTATTAAACATAGGATTCTGCACTCTTTTACTGTGATATAGCAAATATTCTATATACAAATATTAGGAATACATTAAAATATTACAACCTCTGAGCTGTGATTGAGACCCCTTGCCTCTGAGTTACATACTGTGTGTTGAGGTTATTGTGTAGTCTGTGTGTCAGATGCTTTACCACAGGAGGACGCAATCAATATAAAGCCATTATTGTATCATCGACACATCAGACACACAGGACATGTTACAAAGTTAGATTTTCATCAGGGATATTATTGTGAAAGCATCTGAAGACAGACGAGTCATGAAAGGCCTGTGATAAACAGACAGTGAGCTACACATCAGGCTTACCTTGTTATAACATAAGGCGAAAAGCAGAGGATGAAGGTGCCGATGAAGATGCAAATTTTTTTCGTGGCGCGTCGCCTTCTCTTCTTCTGCTCCGCTAGACACCTCTCCTTCACACTGACGGACATACAAAGAGGGATTTATTCATACCTGACATGACAGCTAACACCTTAAGTGATATCATATTAATTTAGTGTTTTCTACTGCACTTTTGAAACAATAGAACCCGCAGTGGAAACGAAAGCTTCAAAGTTGTATCTCAAGTAATACTTTACCTGGGGTGAATGTCGACCAGCAGAAGCAGAGTCTGCACTGTAATCACGTCTATCCTCTTGCAGTGAGACCTGGCGACTCTCAAAACTTTCAGGTAGGCGAAACAAAGCACGAGCAGGCAGAGCGCGAAGCTGCTGCAGTGGAACATCACCGTGAAGGTCGCGTAAGCCCCCAGCTGCGACCTCTTCTCCCCGTCCAGGCGGACCGTGCACGACGCGTAAGTGTGGCTGTACCCTCCCCAGTCCATGAGCAGCTGGGTCAGAGAGAAGGTGAGAGAGTGCAGCCAGGAGTACGCCACGATCAGGAACGCGTCCCTGTAGCGCATCTTGCTGGAGTAACTCATGGGAAACACCACCGCGACCCACCTGTCCATGCTCAGCGCGGCCATGCTCAACATCGCGTTCGCGGTGAGAAAAGTCTCAGCAAAACTGACAGCTTGGCAGAAGGAGTCCCCGAAGGGCTGCGCGCGTTGGGCCACTCCGAGGAAAGTGGCGGGCATGTTGATGATAGTGAGGAGGATGTTAGAGAAGGACAGGTTGAGGATGAAGATGCCTGGCACGTGGGATCTTAACTCGGCGCTCTGGGTGAAACATAGCAGCACTGACAGGTTTGTCAACAGCGAGACTACAGCTATCACCACGATGGACACTTCCAGTAGGAACTCCGGTATGCTCATCTCTCGAGGCTCGGTGTTTAGCAGCAGTGGTGGGGAGGATGCTGTGGAGAGTCCGCCATGCTCTCGGCCACGCTCGTGCCCCCCAACCACCAGCTTGGTCACTTTCCCGGCGCACGAGCTCGAGACGTGGAGAGAGCTGTCCAGTGCTGAAATGCCCAAACAAGTTTCTTCCCTGATGTCAGTCAGTGGCACGAGCCACTTGTCCAACACATTAAATGTTGCTTATGCGCTGATTGAATTAGCGTTGATGGTCTTTTTCATTCCTATAGTCATTTATTATCCAACCCGTCCATGAGTCCACAGTGAGAAGCTGTGGAAATGGTGACTTCAGGTTACCAAGTGCTCAGTGTTTACTCTCGATCATGCGCACTATCCGGCGCCTCCTCTCTCGTTGGCAATGCCGTGCGCCCTGCACGTGCAGTCGGTAGCTGGCTCATGTGACGCTTGAACAATATTCATGCACGCAGGAGTTAATGTCAGAGATGGAGGATGTCATGGTGCGCGCACACACACAAAAAGTCCGCTTTCCCCAAAAACAAAAAAAAGATGACATTGTGTTTTTGCATAAAAGCCCTGAGTGATAGCTGTGGGCATTTGTCTGCGTGTGACATGGCTTCAAGATTGAGAAATGTGTGTTTGTGTGTGAGTGTTACTCTTAATATCCTCTCTTTAAAATGTATTTACTTAAAAACATCAGTTTACCCCCCACAAACACACACACACACACACACACACACACACACACACACACACACACACACACACACACACACACACACACACACACACACACACACACACACACACACACACACACACACACACACACACACATATACACGCTCACACACATACACACGCATACACACACACACACACACACACAAACACACGCACACACAAACACATACACACACACATACACACACTCACACACACACGCACACACACACATACACACACACTTACACACACTCACACAGACGAACACACACACACACACAAACACACGCACTCACAAGCACACGCACGCATGCCAACACACACACATAGACAGAAAGAGAGAGAGAGAGAGACAGAGGGAGAATAACTAATCTCCATAGCAACACCAAATCTCTGGTGGCTTCATCACTCTTTGAACTTCATCTTCTTTAGGCTTATTTGTGTTGATCTGCCTGTAAGGAACAATTTGCCACGACGCGTTCATTTAAATACAGTTCGTGAATATATCTGATACTGTGTTAGCCATGATCCACATTACAAATGCAGACTGAGGGGAGTAAAGAGCAAGGGAAGTATGAGAGGATGGATGGAACCTGAAAAGACAAATGGATTAAGGGGGAGGACATGTGCAGGACACATGTCTTACAGGCAGCTATAGTCTGTTTCAGGTGTGCAGTTATTTATATATACCTTTTAACTACTAACAGGGTTTAGTAGTCACAATAATAACAATAAAAATAATGAAATCTTTCACTTTAACAATCTGGTTGAAATGACCTTGAAGCAATGAAATAAAGTAAAATCAAATTACACATTTACACATTATCATATGTATTTCCTTTTTATTCACTGTGTCATCATTCGACAATGGCATATTGGAGTCATTGAAGGTAAAAAAAAACAATTGAAAAGAGAGAGAAAGAGAACCAATGTAGGTAAGTAATATTCTGAGAAAAACTTGGATATTGGTAAGTGGTAAATGTATGACTGAATACTGGATGAAGACTGGATCAACCTCATCACACCACAGACACCACCTAGTATATTTCCTTATTTCTAAATCTGATTTTCACAGTAGATTAAGTCATCCACTGCAGGCATGAGGCAGTCTGTGGTGTGATAAGGTTGATCCAGTCTTGCAAAGTGAAGCGATGTGATTCCTTAACAAAAACAAATCAATTTTTCGCATTTTTCCCAAAACTGAATGACTTCATAATCTCAGAGAATATCAGTTTCCTCATAAATCTGTTCGTTTTGTTACTCATAAATATACCACTTTGTAATCCTCTCAGGTAATATTTTCTCAGATTGTTAACCCTCTCTCTCTGTTCTATCATTTAATTTACATTTCTTTATCTACAATAGCACTAATACACTGTCATATAATTCAATAAAAAAAGAATAAAATGTTTAAAGGACAATTATTTAGCTCCTTTGCTCTCACCGTAATTCTGCAGCTTTGTCAGTGGAAGGTAAAAATAACTGGTGTAACAACGTTTATTGCATTTTACTTTAAGCATTTTAAATCTTCCATATATTTCACCTCTGCAAGCATGAGTGAGCTAGTGTGTGTGAATGCGTGGGCAGCTACTCCCTCAGTATATACACATTATACATGTTTGTACATGGACATGAAGGTGGGCTGCATTTTTTTTCCCTCATCATCTCCCCAGATGTTTGAATATAAACAATCGTTAACAGCTCCTTAGAAGAAGACCACATTAACAGTATGTGCAGTGATACACCTACTACCCTGCCCCTTTTGTTGTCACCCTGCTATCCTCAGTGGAAGTGCTGTCCCTGAGCATGTCATCCTAATGGCTCTCTGCATGTAGGAAAAAGCCTTTTGTTGCTAAGTAGGAGAAAGAGAGGAAAAAGAGGGAGAAAAAAAGGAAGAGAGGGAATGAGAAATCACCCCTCAGCTAGAGAAGGAACCCTGTCAGTGGTCACGTGTATACTCTGAGGTTCCCAGGGTTGGAGGGGCTGTTATGCAAGCAACAGAATGCTGATGGCAGAAGCACTTAAGAAGTCCTGTTAGCAGGTGAGGGGTCCTTCCGACTCCCCCGTAAGCCACTGCCCTCTGGCTCTGTGACTCTGTGTATATGCTGTGAGCTTGTGCGCCATTACATAACATCACAATTCCCACGGTCAGCAACACAATATGGAACTCCCTTGTTACCGTAACTTTGCCTTTTTTTGTTTCCCTTTAAATGCCTTTACTCTCTGTCCATCCATCGTTCCATCCTCACTGCTGCACACAAGTCAGCCTCAGTCCTCCTGAGGCTCTGTTTTGAATGTGCCTATTTTCAACCAAATTTTAAATTTGAATACATCCTCAACAGTTTGCACCCCTGGATGCAGCTCTTTACGACTGCTAAAGGCTTGTGATGACAGAAGGGAATCACTCCATTTTGGCAGCTGTGACCCCGATCTGTCTGCTCTATTCAGTTCAACTGCACACTCAAAGGACCTAAGAGCAGGGCATTTTGTCGAGGTGATGATATCATGCCCCTGTTTGATGGGGATGATAGGGATGGTGATGATGGTGATGAGAGAAGAATAAGAGATGTGTGATGAGAAGATAATGTGAGGAAGAAAATGAAGATAAACAAATGTCATGGGTGAGTGTTTCTGGAGCGTGGGAGTGTGGGTGTAAAAATAGGTCTTAGCCCTGTGAGCTACAGAACAAACGCTCCGCACCGAAACGCTAACTCACACAGACACTCACATGTCCCGACACACACATACACTCACTTTCATCCACGCTCTCTGTCACTCCCACCCTCTCCCGCTTTATCTCACTCTCAGTCACGTGGCCACAGCATGGAGAGTGACTGAGTGTGTGTAAGTGTATGTGTATATGTTGACATAAAGGTAAGAGACACGTTTGATGATAACATGGACAATATCGGTCTAACCTGAGTGAACTTTTAACAGCATTAAGAAGTAAACATGGCTGATGATGGACACTACAAAGAATTCTCATCTCTGTGGTGCATTTGTAAACAGACATTACAAAAGCCACTTCAGGATTTTTGCTCCTATAACAGTGATTTAAAAAGGTTCGAAAGACCACTCACTAATATAAATCCATCAGTTTTTTTCTGTATAATTCAGATATCAGGGCCAAGATTTCCTTTTTCATGCATTGGTCATTGTTAGCAACTGAATGAGAATGAAGCTGGATATGAGAGACGATGTATCTGTAATGTTGCATGTTCTCCCCGTGTCTGCATGGGTTTTCTCTGGGTTCTCCGGCTTCCTCCCACAGTCCAAAGACATGCAGGTGTTTATTGCCTGTAGGTGTGAATGGTTGTCTGTCTCTGTTTGTCTCTATGTTCCCTGGGATAGACTGACATCCTGTCCAGGGTGTACTCCCAGATACAAAAGCTTTCCTGAACATCTTGTGCAGGAAAGCTTTTGTATCTGTGCTGCTGCTTTGGGGAAAATTAACTCCTCTGAATTTTGGTGATTGGGAAATTGTGAGCTGATGGTACTTCTTAAGATCACCAAAGGTATTTTGGAAATCATCCCAGGCAATGTCTATGCAATCTCAATGTTATATAAAGACAAAAGCCCTTTACTTTATATATATGAATCTTATATTTCAATACTTTATTATAAGAAAAAAAAGAAAAGAAAATAAAAGGCATTTTCAGGTTCAAAAATTGTCATCAAAAGACAGAAATGCCTAAGCATTAGGGTTTTCATGATAGTAGAAATTCTACTATCATGAAAAAAAAGTCCATACCAAGAAAAATGAAAACACATAACTGTAGTGTGTATATGACAAACATGTTCAAACTCTCTTGTTTGTTTTTTTATTTCTGTGTACATTAAATTATTCCATGACGGAGGTTAAACCTTGGATTCAGTTGGTGAATCAGTTGTTGTTAGTCAGGTTTCTCCACAGTGTAAACAGGGATCTGGTCCATGCTAATGTATTCAGCTACAGTCCTGTTTATCTTCTGTGTTTCTGGTGACTTGGCTCCTTATTAGCACTGCTGATTAAGTAGAGTTGGTAACAGCTGTTGCTGGTTGACTTTAAAGGAACATTATTGTGTCATCCTGTTAAAGTAACATCTCTTAACATTAGACGGGCAGGACTGATGACGTTAGCTGCTTAGCTCTGCCGTTAACGTTAATGTTTATTATTATCCACTAGTCGCTATCTTAATGATAGTTTGAGCTTAACAGACGTAACTGTTTAATACTTCAATGTTAATTGTCCAAATGGGAACTTTACTGTATGCTGCCCTGTATGCTAAACACTTCCAAACGGCACTTTTGCTTTGTTCATTTTCTACTAAAACCGGTGGTGAAGGTCCTCTAGCAGCAGTGCTAGCTGTGTTTTGTCAGCTCAGTGTCAGCCTTCATGCGCTCAGAGAGATGAGCTGTAGCTTGTGTCTTGTTTTGGCGATACTTTTGGAAGTTAGTATCTATTCCGATGCAAATTTTTAGTATTGATTATTTTCTGAGTATTTCTTTGACAACCCTATTATGCATATTTGTATAAATGCATACACATATTAACATTATTGATAACAATGCCCCAGATACAGTTAACATCTAAACGAATAAGCAGCTAGATAGTCAAACAGGCATCAGGGGAGAAAACAAACATTTGTCAAAGGTTACAGAGGGCTGGTGAGCAACGTACTTACGTTATGAGCAGACCCAAAAGATATTATGATGCAATGCCATGATTTCACCATCATATATATGAATTTTAAAAGAGTAATTGTAAGTTTGTTGTTTGTATTGTATTTAGGAGTCAATGTTTCCTTTGTGAGGGAGTGAGAGTGAGTGGAACATTCAGTGACCCCAAAATAGTGATCGTTTCATCAGTCATTGAAACCATCCAGACCTAAATACTTGAGGAACTGTGTTGGATGACAGATTAGGAATTAGTGAAAATGCAGATGTCGTTGTGGAAAAGACTCAGCAGTGTCTTTTCCACAACAACATCTCCCTTGCACAGCTCGATACTGAACAGTCCTCAAAATAGAATACAAGGTTATCAACAACTCTACCCTTTATACTTTAGTGCTAAAGCCATCAGGCATGCATTTTAGACACTACTGTATGTAAAAGGAAGTTTGGTTTTATTCCAGAAGCAGAAATTAAATGGAAGAAGGAAGAAGAAATGGTCTGTGAAGAAGAAATGCACGTGTTAAGGTTAATTGATGACTCTAAATTGCCCGTAGGTGTGAATGTGAGTGTGAATGGTTGTCTTACGTCCGATGTCATCTGGGATGTCAGTGGTTGAAGATGGATGTCAGCAGATTTCTGCATATGAAGGCAGAAGGATAAAATAAATAAAAAAAGCGAAACCACCTAGACGATAGCCAATGTGTTCCGCCTCCTTTGCTCTCCACACAGACTGTTTACCTGCATGTGATTGGTTAATACTACTCTGATCTATAAACAGAAACCAGAACACTTCTGATACCAAAAATCTTGTCACATTGCCTACAGAGTCTGCATTCATTTGCACATATCTCTTTAAAGAGGTTAGAAATCCCCTGATAACAGACAGAAGGACTGAGTGACTGATGGACCAACTTACCAATTGTCATCCCATTCAGTCAAAAACAGTGTTGTTTTTGATTCTGCAAAATTCAAAATTGTAACACTCAACCTTTTGGACTTGCAGAGGCAAAGTTCCAGTTTCCTTTGGGCTGTTTTTGGATCCCTATTGTCTCTGCAATCCAGCGAGGAGCTTAAATAGGACTGTTCTGGACCCTGCTCAGGCTATTACCAGGCCAAGTACATGTGGTTCTCTACTCATGTGAAATATCATCCAAGTTATCCAAGATCGCAGCTTCTGCTTCTCTTGGCTGGCTTATTGTATATTGTCGCACATTTGTTCTCCAGCCATCTCCTGTTTTGTTTTTAATATGTGAAAGAGAAACTTCTGTACGCTGTATCCTAAAAAAAAGATGCCAGAAAAACATTATTGTTTTGCCACTTCCACCAAACACGTATATGAGTACCTAGAATGTCATCACCCCAAAAAGACCTTATGGGTTGATTGTGCAAGTATCTAAATACACCAAAAAGTAAGGTGACATAGTTAAGAGCCCCAAACTCCACATAAGAAGGAATGTTGAGGTGGTGGATGGACCAAACAAAAACCGGAAGTGTGAAGCCAAAAGTGATCTTTTTCAGAGCCTACCTAAGTCTTTTTGATGCCTTAACGTAACCAGGGGTTAAAGTAAGCCGGTACTGGCCAGTACTGCGTACCACTAAAAGATTTGGAGGCGGTACGCCATACCTGAAATAAAAATATACTGTCTTTGAAAAAATTGCACTTTCAACTTGACAACACACCTGTTAATGTCAAATTACCAGAAGCAACACGTTTCCCCCAGTATACATGCATTTAACTTGTTTACGAACTGTCTCTTAATTGTGTCTGAAACTTCAGTGCAGCGTTTCACTTGACGGACAACTAGCGAGATAGTGCACGTACTTCTCATCCATCCTGTGCCAACATGCGCAGCTGGTTTCCAAAGTGTTTTAGTAAACAGACGTTTGTTACAAAGTCTCCCAAATAAAAACAACATACAGAAAAATATTTTGATGTTTCAATATTCTCGTTTTTATGTGTGTGGTGTTTAACTGGACAGACAACGAGCTACACAGCACGTGTACGGCTTGACCAGATCTTGTGCCAACATGTGCAGCTGGTTTTCAAAGTGTTTTAACAGACAGAAATTTGTTTCAGAGTCTGAGACTTTCACATTAGCAGTGTGATAAAAAGTACTAGTGATAAGTCCTGGTGGATGTTTGATAAGTAGACTATAATAATATGATAGTTCCGGCAAGAAATGAAAACTACTTTCACCCCTGAACGTGACCATACATTTTTGCTGCCTAAACTTAAGCAGATCTGTTTAAAAACGTCCACGTGATCAGCACTATCAATGTGATCAAGTTTCAAACTTCCCCCAAGTCCCATTTCACAGCATTAAAATGGAACGATCTCATATGTTGTTTTAGCCAAATTCTGTTGTTTATGAGGACGTGTTGGATCACCTGGCAGTGTACCACTACCATTTTTACAGCAAAAACTGTTAGGGTAACCAAGCAAATAACTGACAAAAAGCTTAATTTTCAAGACAAGAAGACTACAGTAAAATTCTGGCTCCCATGTAAGTGCCAACGTTACCCACATAATACTGGGCCTCTAGCTTGGGCACAGCAGGCATTACTCTCATTAAGAGACTTATCCAGTAATACAGCTTCAGAAGGAGGCAATTACTCTGTTTCTTTAAACACTGAATAAACTGCACATGAAGGAGGCGTGATGAAGTCTGCATACAAATATTAAACACACCCACACACACACACACACACACATACACACACACACACACACACAAAATCCATGAATTTAACAAACACTGAGAATAATATTGTCAGTGCAAGTGTGCACATGCAGAGGTCACAAGATGAGGATGAATGTTGCAGCTGAATTCTTAAAAAAAAGGATGCATGATGCAGCTGAATTATTAAAAATCCTAAGAAATGCCTGAGTGAGAAAGAAGAGGAGTTGAGGCAAAGAGGCTGAAAACTGAGGCTTTATAAAGAAAAAGAGACATGGAGACAGGGAGAGACACACAGAGAGGAGGAAGAGAAAGCATGAGTCAGCAGTGTGCCAGAAAAAGGGAGTTGAGAGACAGAGGAAGGGCTCACAGGATTTAGCTATCACTGGAACCCTGACAAAAGAATTTCTGCACTCACTTTACTGTGACTGTTTGTGTGTGTGAGTCTGTGTGTGTGTGTGTGTGTGTGCGCGCGTGCACGTGTGTGTCATTTTCTCCGCAGGGTGTTTACCAGGACTTCCAGTTCTGAGGATTTTGTGTAAAACCGCAGCAAAGCACTGGCTTCTATTTCTGCTTTGAAAGAGATTTGCTGAACAGTTTTGCTCAAAGCATGACATAAATACTTGGATCTCAAAGGAATTGACACCACTCTCAAGTCTGTGCAGTATGCTACAGCCAGCAGTTAGCCTAGCCTAGCATGGAGGCAGGAGTAAATAGCTAGCTAACACATTAACAAGTTAATGCTAATCAGTACAAAAACAGAAATGTAAAAATTGTAATTTGCTGTTTTACATCATGTTATTTCAATTACAAGGCTCCAGTGAGCACTGCCCCTAGCTGCTGGCAGCAAATAGTTACAACACCTAACTTCCTGTGGAGCCACAACTTGAAATTTTGACATTCCTGTTTGTGTTCAAATTAAACAAATTCACATTCATGAGTCAGCTTGAAAACAGATAGCCTGGCTCTCCTCAAACTTGAAATAGAACCAGGCTACCTGTTTGCCATTAGTCATTAGCTTATTATTGCTACCCGTCGGCCATAGTTGCATTGTTAATCTACAAATATCAGCGAGCTATCAATCCACTCATTCAACGTCTTTTTGCTCCCATGGGCACAACACTGACATATACAGGTATGTTGATATGGCTTTAACG
This sequence comes from Echiichthys vipera, assembly GCF_963691815.1. Taxonomy (NCBI): domain Eukaryota; kingdom Metazoa; phylum Chordata; class Actinopteri; order Perciformes; family Trachinidae; genus Echiichthys; species Echiichthys vipera. The sequence continues at coordinate 26,833,657 of NC_139827.1, forward strand.
TGTTTTAGCAAACAGTTTTCTTTCACAAATATGGCAGTTACAGAGCAACGTTAGCCATGTTTGTGTCCACCCTTTCCTTTTAGCTCTGTTCTGTTTAGCTCTGTTTAGCTCTGGTCCCCACCAACTCCTGAAGGAAATATCTGTCTCTTCAGCTGCAATGCGCCACTATGTTCATTAGCTAGTCGCTAACTGCGTCTTCCTGCTGTTTGGTGCTGGGCCCAGTACATGTAGCAACAAGCTAGGGGATTTTGTAGCTGCTTTGACGATGAGCTGAAAGTTGGGCTAGCCCTTGGAATACAAGTAATGTTGTGTTACCCATTGTTAAAATGTGTTACCCATTGTTAAAATGTTAAATATTGATTTTTGCTGCTAGATATGCAGCTAAAATTATACAATATAATTCATGCTGTCAGTCACAACAGTATTCTTGTAAAATAGAGATGCCAATGGTCTCTTGAATGTTTTGTAGTGAGGATTTTTTATTAAAAATAACTGTAACAAAAATTTTCGAGAGATCTTCAACTCACACCTCCGGCGGAGCTTTTCTGGCATCCCTGTGGAGGTTGGTGGCATTGAACCAGAGAGGGCAATGTTCAAAGCGTCCATTGCTTAAGCTGCAGCGGTGAGCTGCAGCCTCAAGGTCTTAGGGGCGGTAACCCTCGAACACTGTGGTGGACACAGGTGGTCAGGGAAGCTGGCCGACTGAAGAAGGAGGCCTTCCGGGATATGTTATCCAAGAAGACTCCGGAGGCAGTTGCAAAGTACCAACGGGCCAGGAGGGCTGCGGCCTCTGCTGTGTCAGAGCTAAAGCAGCGGGTGTGGAGGAGTTCGGAGAAGTCAAGGAGAAGGACTTTTGGGCGGCACCAAGGTGCTTCTGGAAAACCATTCGACCCCTATGGAGGGGGAAACGGGGAACCGTCCAAGCTGTTTACAGTAAGAACGGGACACTGGTGACCTCAGCTGCCGAGGTAATCGAGCGGTGGAAGAAGCACTTTGAGGAACTCCTTAATCCGACTAACAGGCCCTCTTTTGTAGAGGCAGAGCTGGAGGCTTTTGTGGAATCATTGTCAATATCTCTGGCGGAGGTCACTGAGGTAGTCAAACAACTCCACAGTGGCAAAGCCCCAGGGATTGATGAGATTCGTCCAGAAATGCTGAAAGCTTTGGGTTTAGAGGGGCTGTCTTGGTTGACACGTCTCTTCAACATTGCGTGGAAGTCTGGGACAGTGCCAAGGGAGTGGCAGACCGGGGTGGTTGTTCCCCTATTTAAAAAGGGGTATCATACTTCTCAGCCTCCCTGGTAAAGTCTATTCCAAGGTGCTGGAAAAGAGGGTTCGTCCTATAATCGAACCTCAGATTGAAGAGGAACAATGCGGATTCCGTCCTGGATGTGGAACAACGTACCAGCTCTTCACTCTCTCCAGGATCCTGGAGGGGGCCTGGGAGTATGCCCATCCAGTCTACATGTGCTTTGTGGATCTGGAGAAGGCATATGACCGGGTCCCCTGGGAGATACTGTGGGAGGTGCTGCAGGAGTATGGGGTGAGGGGGTCACTTCTGTGGGCCATCCAATCTCTGTACACCCAAAGCAAGAGCTGTGTCTGGATCCTCAGCAGTAAGTCGGATTCATTCCCGGTGGGGGTTGGCCTCCGCCAGGGGTGCCCTTTGTTACCAATCCTGTTTGTAAATTTTGATGGACAGAATATCGAGGCGTAGTCGTGGTGGGGAGGGCTTGCAGTTCGGTGGGCTGAGGATCTCGTTTCGGCTTTTTGCAGATGATGTGGTCCTGATGGCATCATCGGTCACTGACCTTCAGCAGCCGAGTGTGAAACGGCTGGGATGAGGATCAGCACCTCTAAATCTGAGGCCATGGCTCTCAGCAGGAAACCGGTGGATTGCTTACTCCGGGAAAGGAATGAGTACTTACCTCAAGTGAAGTAGTTCAAGTACCTCAGGATCTTGTTCACGAGTGAGGGGACGATGGAACGTGAGTTTGGCCGGAGAATCGGAGCAGCGGGGGTGGCATTGCAGTCGCTCTACCACACTGTTGACAAAAACAGACAAAAAGAGAGCTGAGCTGAAAGGCAAAGCTCTTGATCTACCGGTCAATCTTCGTTCCTACCCTCACCTATGGTCATGAAAACTGGGTCATGACCCAAATAACGAGGTTGCGGGTACAAGCGGCCGAAATGGGTTTTCTCAGAAGGGTGGCTGGAGTCTACCTTAGAGATAGGGTGAGAAGTTCAGCCATCCGTGAGGAAACCAGAGTAGAGCCGCTGCTCCTTTGCGTTGAAAAGGGCGCCTCCCTAGGGAGGTGTTCCAGGCACGTCCAGCTTGGAGGAGGTCTCGGGGAGGGCCCAGGACTAGGTGGAGAGATTGTATCTCCACACTGGCCTGGGAATGCTTCGGGAACCCCCAGTTAGAGCTGGTTAATGTGGCCCAGGAAAGGGAAGTTTGGGGTCCCTTGCTAGAGCTGCTGCCCCCGCGATCCGACCCTGGATAAGCGGTTGAACGAGTGGATGAGTCAGTGAGTATAACAAAATGAGCCAGACTGGACTGGAGAAGTTCACCTTGTATGTTACAACTCCTTTTCTTGCAACACCTGGGAGCCCAGAGAATATTTATGTGTACTGCAATATTAACAACTCCCTGCCTTAGCGGATACATATTCACACCTAGAAATAAGTCTTTAAGGGAAAAAGGGCACAATGTCCTCTACAGTTGGCTGGGACTGGTTTTATGCTGTACCTTTAGGGCTTGAAGCTAGAAGCCATATAAAAGACACAGGAGACTCATTTTCTTTTGGGGAAAAAAAGCAGGGTAAGAGGTGTGAATGAGACAAATAGACAATGTGTGGAAGTAAGAAACTAGACAGACAAATGAAGAAGAAAGAGACAGGGAGAGGAGCGTGAAAAATATATCTCAGCACTACATGTTGTATCACATGTACTGGATTAAGAAAGTAAAAAAGTCATTTTTTTGTATAATTAACCCTTCCACTCTTTTTTGAAAATAATGATGTTTGGATTGACTTAAAGGCTTTTGAATGATAGTGGAAAGACAGAGTATCAGGGAAACACTTAGTAAAAACAGATCATACTTTGCCGGGAATGCCTGGAATTCCAGCCTTCATTAAATCTTGGAGAGCTATACGGCCTTTGGGAAATGAAACATTCTGTGTAATAGCTGTCATAAAGATATACCTAGACTATCCTTGCATGTACAGATCTGTACTTGTATGTATAAATCTATCATTTGTTGAGATGGAGGCACAGTATAAATTCCAAGCAGAATACTCAACACAACAACACATGGATCGAATTGACTTAATGTCCAGTTGTGGAGCCTTGTATGAGATGTTTCCTTTAGTATTATTCAAATGTTATGGTTGCATGGGTGTCTGTGTGTGTGGTGAGTAAGAATACTTTTTTCACTCTTCTCTTCTCTTCTCTTCTCTTCTCTTCTCTTCTCTTCTCTTCTCTTCTCTTCTCTTCTCTTCTCTTCTCTTCTCTTCTCTTCTCTTCTCTTCTCTTCTCTTCTCTTCTCTTCTCTTCTCTTCCCTTCTCTTCTCTTCTCTTCTTTACCCATTTCTTGCCCAGAGTACTTTTGGTCAGTAAGGCGCTGAGTCATACATTGAGAGTTGGATTCCAGACAGATGGAAGTAGTTAGGCTTGTACTACTGTAATGCCACAGTGTAACAGGATTTCCTTTTAATTGGGTCCAATCTGTCTATAGCTCTACTGCCATGCCAGATGTCCAGGCCTGTGCCTCCAAAGTTCCTCCAACTCAAGACATACTGTGAACATATCTCTTGAATTTGCTGGAGATGAAATTACATACTGTAAATGTACGCTTTTGTATTTTTTTCTTTGAATGTTTTCTAGTCTGGTGTTATTTACTACCTTGACTGTTTGAGAACCAGCAGGCAGATTCACATCCAAACCACAGTGGTATAAGAGGCTCAGATTTTTATTGTAAGCAAAAGCAGTACCAAAGTGAAGAAATACTTATTTACAAGTAAACGTCCTGCATTCAAAGGTTTAGTAAGTAAAAGTACAAAAGGTTTAGCATCAAAATAGACAGATCAAGACTGGTCAAGACAGATGTCCGTCTTCCATAGAGCTGGGTCTCTCTGACGTTCCTGCCTGTAATAGGGAAGGTTTTCGTTGCCACCGTAGTCAATGGGGCAATTGTTGGGTCTATGTAAATCATATTTAAGTCATAGAGTGTGGTCTATACCTCTTGTATATCTTTAATGATATATTCTGCTGCTGGCAATCATGGACAATCCCTCTCACTACTCATATTCGTATCAGTATGTATATTATACCCATACTACATATCCCATACATATCATATATTATATCACATATTGCATGTACATATACATATAAATTAGTATTTTAGTTTAGCATCATCCTGCCACTGCATGTTAATCTTAATATATTGATTTATCTTGCTTTATCTCGTGCTTATGTCTAAGTGCCCATATTCCGTTCTGTGTTTCTACTTATTTCTTATACCCAGATATTTTTATTTTTTTCTATTGCATTGTATCATATTCAGTTGTACCAGATTGCTATCTATCTATCTATCTATCTATCTATCTATCTATCTATCTATCTATCTATCTATCTATCTATCTATCTATCTATCTATCTATCTATCTATCTATCTATCTATCTATCTATCTATCTATCTATCTATCTATCTAACTATCTATCTATCTATCTATCTATTCATGTGTAAACATCACTTTGATAATGCAGCTATAAAGTCGGAGCTAAGTTCTACTTGACATACTTTATTTAGCCCAGTGCTAGCTATACCTGAAAACTGTATTTAAGTACAGTACAGTACTTGAGTAAATGTACTTTTTTACTTTTCACTACTGCCAAAATGGGTGTGTAAGTGATTTTTTTATTAATAGAGATTACCAGCTTGGTATTTGTATCAGCCAATAGCAGAAGCCTCCATCTCAGGTTAATTTGAGTGGCACATAAAATGCACAAGTGTGTGTTTGTTTGCAAACAGCAGAGAGCAAATTAGCATCCATTAAGAGCTGCTGATGGCACTGAGAATGTCACCAGGATCTGCGGTCATGGATAACTCACAGTTTGACATTACATAGGGCATTATGATGGCGCCCTACTATAAATGTTTCTCAGTCTTTATCTCTTTCTCTGAATGATAAACAAAGCATCATGAGAACATGTGACTGAGCTGAAGGTCCATTATTCCTTATGGATGCCTTTCCTAGAGGGCTAAGGTTCTTGAACCATACTTAAGCCTCTTCACGGCTGTAGAGCTGGGATTAAATCCCTATCCCTGAACTAATGCTACCCTTAATTTAGTATTCATTTAGAGTTTAACACTCCAGAACTAATAAAGCTTAAATAATCTGCTCTATTACAAATTGTCTGGGAGGGATTTGATCAAATTTGAGTGACAATGCTAGCAATATAAGGAACAATACCATAGCTGTCATCAGAGTTTAATTCAGAAGTTGCTAAATCCTGATTGATACACAGAAATATGTGAAATTCAGCCAACTTCAAATCTAGATTAATATATATTAAAGATATCTGAATACATAGTCTGTAGTCAACAGAACAAGATTATGGTATTAGAAGTGTTCTGGTTTCCGTTCGTAGTCTGCGTAGTATAGACCAATCCAGTTTGAGCAGGCTTTGTTTGCATGCAGGTAAACAGTGTGTGTGGAGAGCAAAAGAGGTGAAGTACATTGGTCGAAATGCATTCTAAGAACCATTTGGCAATAGTATGATGACTATTTAGCCTTTTATTAGCTTTTTTTAATGTAAAATGCAGAGATGTGTTTATAGAGATTAGCAGAAATGCTCTCCGGCCTTAAAACCCCTACAAAAAATAGCGTTGCAGACAGTAAACAATGACTGGCACACAGTAGAGGAAGTCTTAGAAATCAGCTGGCTATACCAGAACCCTAGAAATATTTGCCGTTGCCGCCAGAGGCTAAATGGTCACCCTAGTCGATAGGTTCCAAGTAAGAGCTCAGATAAAAACACAAATACTGAAAGATCTCATGTAAAATAATCTAAACCGTTCTAACTTTGGCAGATAATTGTGCAAACTCAGCTAATGTTGACTGGTAAATACCCATGTCTTTCAAACTCCACACCTCCAACTTGTAATGCAGGAATTTGAAGTCTCCACACCCAAGCCAAGATAACCCTGATGACATCATCTGAACATAAATAAGTGGAGCAAAAGTATACACATGAGTCTATAAATTCATACCATAATCTTCAGTGATGTCTGGATATTGCTGTAAATGACATTGAATCTAAAAATGTGTAGTTGATAAACATTTCAGTTTGGTGAATATGGTCATTATTGGTCACCTCAGCATGCGTCATTCCATTTGTAATAACAGTCCTTCTTCCAGTTTGAGATGTTTAACAGTGCCCTCTACTTAAGTTTCAACATTAGAAACCAGAGCTATATGTGGACTGCTCCAGCAGCTACACTTCACATACTGTATACAGTAGTAGCTTTATAATCTGGACATCAGTTGCCACGTCAGGAGAAAATGATTGTGCCTAACATGCCATCTAGTGGTCTCTTGGGGAATCATAATTTGGGTTTGATTTAAACTTGACTTGACTCCCTATGGCCTCTAGATGGTGATACATTCATTGGCCTATGGCTTGAACAGGGCCCTATGGGAAACATTCTGTATATATTGCATTGTAGGTTAATGTATTTAAAGCACACACATATCTCTAATTATAGAAACAAGCGGCAGTGTGAGATGTTCACATTCCAGCTCAGTGACACCATTTTCATTTTGTCTGGACAAACAGCACTAAAGGAGTAGACACTATGTCTTAGCAAGACAAGGAAACACCACTCACACACTCAAACAACTGGGTCAGTGACACACACACACACACACACACACACACACACACACACACACACACACACACACACACACACACACACACACACACACACACACACACACACACACACACACACACACACACACACACAGCTAAGTCTCAGAGGAGCACATAAGGAAAGAGTCCTGCTGGGAGGTATGGTTATAATTTGTCTCTCATTATTCTCTCAACCCATTTCCCATTTTTTCTCGATGTCACGAAGCCCATTGGGGACTTTATCGAGACGATAATGTACACTTGAAAATGAAAATACAAGTCTTCAAAAGCATTATAATTGTCCACATACTGTATGTATGTTATTTAATAAAATGCAATATAACAATTTGGATTTTATTATATTCATGTGGGCATTCTGTGTACAGTGTGCGCTGTAGAGGTGACAATATTCATATGTTAATTTAAATTTGAAAAGTAAAATGTAGTATAAAAATGTAACCCTAATTTTTCATTTATGCAAGTGATTTTAATAGCAAAATAAAATTGCAAATTTCTGACAATTTGAAATTGAAAATGACATTTGACTTTTCAAGTGGAAAATTTTGAATCAAATTTCAAAATTAAAATGCAATAATATAAATTTTCAATCTAAATATGTAAATGCAAATGTAAACAACGTAGTCTTATTTTCCATTTGTGCAAGCATTATTTAAATCATAATTAAATGGTAAAAAAAATAAGTTTACATTGTCATTCCAATAAAGTCCCTTATGGGCTTCCATATTCCTCTATCTCACTCTCATTCTCATTCATTTTTCCATCTTCCTCCTGTCTTTGTGTCAGAGCCAATAGTAACATGGCACAGTCTTTATTCAAATAAGCAGGAAGGATTGTCTGTCTGGGTCCAGTTTATGAACTGCGTTCACGCAGACACATGAGGTAGGGTCATTTTTAGGTAAAGTCATCATGGGAGGAGATGTCTGTGCAAGCCGATGGTAATAGGAGTAATGCTATATAATTAGATGGTGTCATGTCAAGCCACCAAGAAGAGAGTTTGCACTGGTGAACTTTAGAAATTGGAATGAATTTCAAAGCTGTCATTAGTTTCAGGCTACACTTGGATTATCTAAGAACACCAACAGACCCACATGGATTTTCTGTCCTTAACTTCAAGGTTCAGAAAACGTTATGCATGAGGATTCCATTACCAAAACCGGAGAGGATAAAAGTGACTGTGCTCAGTATGTGTGTGCGTGTGTGTCTAGGTGTCGGCTTAGATTTGTTTAAATTAGGAGAATGCCTTTCCAAGGCAGAGTGGGAGGGAGGAGGTAATAAACAAAGGAGTTGAACCTGCAGTCTGTGCAGATGGACAACAGCTGCTGAACAGACAAACACATACCAGTGCACGGCTTCTTGTTTGGGAGCTTTTTTATTCTGTTAAAATGCTTTATATCGTACACAGTGCGATAAGTTTTACTCTGCAGTATTTTGAGTATTGTGACTGCTGTATTTATTTAAGAGTCAGAATAATAAATTGAGCAAATCAAAACCCATTAAAGAAAATATACATCATCAGACAGGTACAAACTGCAAATAATTGGTAATGTTTTACCAGAAATTACTTCACATAAGTTTATATTTCCATATATGGCTTGCAGTAAGTTTCCTGTGGCCAAACTTTGATGCCACTTGCCTGCCTGGCAAATGACCAGTCCTTTTCTTCAATGTTCTATTAAGTGAGGGTGGATGTTGAACAGTAAGTCATCGTTGCCTCTGCGAATCTCCAGCAGGAGAGGCTGGTCACGCTGCAACACCTCATGGACGTCTTCAGTGGTCTGGACTGGTTTTCCATTTAGTTTGACTATAACGTCACCTTCCTTAATCCCTCCACTAAAACACAGAGAACGAAACTGTAGTCAGTGATGACAATAGGGGGCCAAGTTGTAATGTAGTCTGTGCCAAACACATGACTGCATAGATTATGTAACGAGTCAGCACTTATGTAAACTGATCAATTTAAAATATTCCCAAAAGTCCACAAATAAACAGATTTATGGAATTTAAATGTCCCAAATTCTGCTCATTTTCCGGCTCATACTTGTATTTTGGGTTTCTACAAAATGTACATAAAACTCTGTCTGAATATCCCTGCATTCACCCTCTGAAACGCTTTGTTTTAGCTCCTGTCTCTTTAAGAAACCCTCCCGAAAAAGGTCAGTCTGCTCTGATTGGTCAGCATTTCCAGTTCTTCAATATCTGCGTTCTCAGCATCTCTGCACCATCATTTCATCCGGGGAATGAATATATAGTCACTGTTGCAGCACTTTCTACCTGTATATAGTATAGTTGTGACATCATAACTGCACAGAAGTCCTGACGGCTCATTTAAAGACACAGTTTCTGAGTACAGTCCGTGTGCATTTCTCTGTGGATTGAGTGTTTTGATACTTTCACAGTATTCAAACAGCACCTCAACCTGTTCTACAATTAAAAAAAATGTAAAAAAAACTCCGTAAAATTCTCACTTTTTACAATATGGGACCTTTAAAAAACACCAATTTTGGAGTGCTACTTTGATGAGTTTTGGTCTCATCCCTGGAAAGGTTTCATCTGTACTCTCTCTGTGCTGTGTGTGTGTGTGTGTGTGTGTGTGTGTGTGTGTGTGTGTGTGTGTGTGTGTGTGTGTGTGTGTGTGTGTGTGTGTGTGTGTGTGTGTGTGTGTGTGTGTGTGTGTGTGTGTGTGTGTGTGTGAACATACTTTTCTGCTGCACTGTCAGGTATGACCTGTTGCACCAAAACTCCGCTGCTGACCTCAGGAAAGTCTGGATTGTGACATTTCAACTCTGCTACTAGACTGAGACATACAAAACACAACAATACCAATATCAATATTAAAAAACTTATTTTGAGATACCACAAAAATTAGTGATGAGTAAGTCCATCATCATTGAGCTAAGTGCTGAATTAAATGTGTGCTGAAAATGCATTGTATCAACAAGTTCTAAATCTAAAATGCATGTGTGGGGATGTAACAACTCACGCTCTGGTCACAGTAAGCATCCTGATGCCTAAAAAACCTCTCTTTACTTCTGACACCTCTGGAAACGAAACAAAAATATAAACAAATTCTTGGACAAGGCAGGCATAGCAAGTCAAAACATGTGACACTCGTACATCTGCAGCTCTCACCTGCATCCGACTGTGGTTCCTCTGTAAGTCTTCTTTGCACTCTTGTCTTTTCTGTCACAACAACAACAAATGGAATGGGATTTACTGAGAAATACTAAGATATAACCCCATTCATAGGCTAGGATTATATTTGTTACTACAAGCCTGTGAATATCCTAATTTTCCAGGTCATCGTTATCCCCAAAGCAATTTCCTTCAAAAGCAACTGGACTTGGTTATTTGTCTAGGAAGACGTTTCACCTCTCAACCAAAAGGCTTCATCAGTTCATGTATGCATCTGACCAGGCTGGGACTGGTCCAACTAACTGGTGTGGAGATCCAGGTATTTAACCTCTCACAAAGCCGATGATGTCACTGAAACCCTTTGTGCTTCAAGTGCCAACGACCGTTGTTAGAGTGACAGTTGTTACTCACAAGATGCGTACATGAAGTGATGAAGCCTCTTGGTTGAGAGGTGAAACGTCTTCCTAGACAAATAACCAAGTCCAGTTGCTGTTGACTGAAATTGCTTTGGGGACATTTGTTACTACTGAAGTACTGTTCAAGCTCTGACCTTTGCTGTGTTTGGTCTGTGACTCTGTGAGGAAGCGGCTGATTCTGTCTGAGGGTATGGCGAAGGAGATCCCTGCTGTCACTTTCAGAGTGTTGATGCCTATCACCTCGCCGTCCTGCAAGAAACGCATACACATGTACAAACAAGCACAATACTCAATATTAATAGGCTACATTCTCATTTTGTTTACTACCAATATTACATACAGGAAATGTGTCTACAGTAGCAATATTTTATACAACTGTAAGCTAGAAATTTCAACTAAATTGCTGTTTTGTTTTTACTTTGTTCATTTTATTTCAGTAGTTCAACGAATTGCAGATGTGGGCAGAAATTCAGAGGTCTGGGACTAAGCTGTACCTGTATCACTCTTGACTTGGTCTACAAAATACAGTATAAAGATTTTTAAAAGTCCTTTGTGTGTTTTTTATGGGATGTTGATTCTTTGTTGTTTGTTGCAATGGATGATTTATTTTAGCATTTGTCTTATGTCGTCCTCACCAAAAAAAAGGACATCCTTATGGGTCAATTTGCAAGCAGCTTATCACAAAACATATTAACATTTCTTGTTAGGTGGTGATCTCTTGTTGTGGCAATAATGACGAGAGGAAAGTAGGAAGTCAAGTGACAGTAATAAAGAGTGCCAAGTCCAAGATCGAACAAACACAAGACTTTCATCCGAGAGGCCGCTGCTTGGGTCCCATGTGAAACCAAAAGTCACTGTTTTTTTAAGATCTCAACCATGATCTCTTCTTAGACCTAACCAAGTGGTTCCATTTCACAATGCCAAACAGAATGGTAATTTAGGTTTAAGGACGAGTTGTTTTCTCATGTAAGAAGTTTGTTATTGTCATATGCAGTACCAATATTTCAAATCAAGTCAATCTTAATCATACTGACCAAAATCTGACATTTTCACAGTAGTAATATAGGAGCAGAATGAGTAGCAGGACAATTGACAATTGTACTGTATACATTTGCAGCTCAATCTGGTTACTTATTAATACTACTAACTTACTTAACTTATTTATCACTTATTACTCGTTTAATCTATATATATATTCTACTTAAACATAATACTAATAATAATACAACATTGTGGACCTCTGAGAATCTTACTGAATAATCCTCAACATCAAACAAGTCATCACAACACTACTCACCAAGTTAACTAGAGGTCCTCCAGAATTCCCATACTACTCACAGATCAGATGAAATATGAGACAGACACAATTACATCAATGATTCTGACACATATGCAAACAACCAAAATACATACAGTATACAACAAAAAAATCTGTGTTTGTGTGTGTGTGAGCTCACATTAATAATGGCGTCAGTCTGGATGTAGTCCATGTCTGAGTCCTTGATGCCCAGCTCCTTGCCGTCTCTTTGAGCGGTGCTGACGATGCCGGTGGTGACGGTGTTCTGCAGGGCGAAGGGGCTGCCAATAGCAACCACAAACTCCCCTGGTCTCAGATCAGATGAATGGCCCAGCGACAGCACGGGGAGCTTCTTCTGCTCTCATGTGGAGGCGCACAGATCAAACATAGCCACACAGATATGACCGACATGTCAGATGGAGACATTGTGGGCAATTTGTACGAAGAGAAAAATGCAAAGGACGAGGGACAAAATAAATCTGAATAATAGACAGACAAAGAGGGAAATGACGAAGACTTTAAATGCTTACAAAACTGTCCAAGTATTTGAGATATGGGTGTGAGAATACACACATCAGCGAAGTGTCTCTGAGTCACAGAGCTGGTGTAAAGGAAAGTATGCCCGCTATGAATGTCTAGCACAAAACCGTTGGCACCGACGCAGGTCAGGATGTGGGTTCTTGTGCAATAGCGCAAAAATGTTTTTGTATCAGGGTCAAGAAATGTCTGGAATCAATTTTTTTTTAAATGCCCCATATTCTGCTCATCTTCAGGTTCATACTTGTATTTTGTGTATGTAGTAAAACATGTCACATGTAATGTTCAAAAATAGTTTATTTTTGTCATACTGTCTGTCTGAATACACCTGTATTCACCCTCCATCTGAAAAGTTGTATTTCATACTTCACTCTCAGCATCTCTGCACCATCATTTCAGCTAAGGAATAACTGTAACAGCACTGCAGCAGCACTTTCTACCTTTATATAATATACTGTAGTTGTGACATCTCAACCGTACAGAAGTCCTGGCGGCTCGTTCAAAGACACAGTTTCTGAATATAGGCTGTGTGCATTTCTCTGTTGATTTAGTGTTTTGATACTTTCACAGTATTTATATAGCACCTCAACCTGCTTTATAATTAAAAATAAGACTTTTTACTATATGGGACCTCTAAAGGTTCTCTGTGTAACTTTCAGAAAACTGTTGTCATTAGCGATACGGCTGCCGTTACTGAACAGCAGTGAGCATCCTGTTGCTCAGATTCCCACACTCGCACACGAGACAGTACCGACCAAAACAGGGAAACAGGCATCATGTTAGTATAATGCTGTAAAATGAATTACAATCATATTTACAAAAATGCTGAGCAGTAGTCGAGGCACAGCCACCTTAGGTTTAGGTGAGCTAGCCAGCTTGCTATAACCGCGCTGAACTGCATAGACCTGGCTTTGTAATGTTGGCTGATAAGGTCATTTGCAAGCGGGACACGCCAGCCAGACCAGCTCCAGGAGTCTGGATGAATTAGCTGACGTTATCCACTCAAGGCACAATGTCAGCTAGTTAACAATTCATCAACATTAGCAAGCAAGCCAACATTAGTAACATTAGCAGCTAAAATATATATTACAATATATTTCATATGTCAAGTGTTTCCTTTAGGATTTTCATCAGAACTGGGGGAAAAAGATTTTGTTCTACCACCACAACAGAGTCTACACACGCTGTGCCTCACTCACAGCAACCCGGCAGCCAGCCTAAACCACAGTACCGGGGGTCTGATCCTGGGTCAGACTACCCACCGGAGCATTAGCTGCTATTACAGGAAAGCCGCCAACCTTAGGTCCATCTCCGGGCCACCGCTGTAAAATGTATAGCCGTAAAACAGCATGTGTGGCCAGTTTGTTTGTTGACGTGCAGAAGCAGACTCCATTTAGATATCACTGTTGGCTGTATGGGGAGCTAAAGAAAGGCGATGAACCTGAGAGCACGCAGAAGTCAGTCCACAGGGTGTCATAGACAATTAAGAAAGTCGGGGAAGGCCTCAATTTTTAAGTCACATAACGACCTGTTTGTCCACTGGCAATAAAAGATGATTAATACATGTAAAACATCACACACAGGACCTTTAACATAGATTTCAATTTGGATGAAGAGAGAAAGGGTGAAGGAAGTGCTTGTGATTTTGCCTGGCCTGGCTGTATATGCATCTGTGATCCTTTCACCTGAGGATGGACCTTGATCGTGGCGATGTCTGACTTCCTGTCTACATCTCTGACCACGGCATCGTACGCGTCGCCGTCATGGAGCTGCACCCGTAGCTGGGGCCTCCCTGTCCCCGTGGCAGCTGGGGTTACCACATGAGCGTTGGTCACAATGACACCTGAGTGTGTCACAATGAAACCAGAGCCACTGGAGAGACGCATATGGCGACCAAACAGAGGATGTCTAGAGACAGACAGAGGAAAGAAGCAGGGAATGAAAAACAAATCAGTATAAGTTGAAGTTTTAGGCTATTAAGTTTCCATTTATCACTTTCATGGGCACTGAGAGGGTTTACGACAACACATACCCAAATAATTACATAAGAATAATTACAATTTTAAAGCTGAAGGGACAAACTTCTGATTGTTTGATTCATTGTTCCACGGCTGATGTGTCTCTTAAGCAACACAAACACGTGTCCCACCTTATGAACAGTTCAATGTGGACAACAGCAGGCGCTATTTTCTCCACTACGTCAGCGATAAAGTTGAACTTGTAGCGAAGGCTGCTGGGATGGACCAGTGGACGACCTGGACATGAAGAACACACACGCAGTTTTTTTTGCTTGAAATATGACTAAAACGATCAAACGATTATTAAAAGCTAAGATAATAAGATATTAGTCCCACAAAGAGTACATTTCCTTAATACAGCAGCAAATTGGATAGCAAACATAGAACAAGCATCAATAAGAAACAATAAATAGAAATATATAGACAAATATGAAAAATATAAAGAGAGGGAGATTTAAAATATAAGAATAACAAGAACAATATAAACAAAATGTTTAAATGTTTTAAATGTACACAAAGGCACAGAGGGAAATATTAGTATTGCGGCTCTATTTCAGATATAGTTGTGTGTGCCCACCACCCTATTGTATCAGGCAGATGATAAACAAAATAAAACATTGTACAAACACCTCAGCATTAAACTACACAATCTAAATCAAGACACAAGCATCCACATTAGTTTTATTTTGTAGTGATTTGATAACGCTGGCACTGTTAATTATTATTATTATTATTAATTATTAAAGCTACTACACAGCGCTTATAAACCATATTCACCACATTTATGGTGCATTTCAGATGTTGTATGAGTTTTTATGATCATGTGTTTTACCCAAACCCCTCTGACCGTCCAAAGCTTCCCTACCTGCGCCTGGAGGTGCACAGGGTCCTTTGTGCGCTTGGCTAACTGCGGCTCTCCCCTTCAGCTCAGCTTTCCGGCTGACCGTTCGCATCTTACACACATTACCGTACGTTTTCCCGTCACTTCCACACACTTCATGCTCCATCTTACACCGGCAGACCCCTTTGGAGCCCCGCCGCCTCCCCGCAGCGAGCAGCTTGCACTCCAGTCCGTCCCCGCAGGGCAGGTCGTTTTTACGGCCGCAGGGGTCTCCCTCACGCGGCGCACACACCAGGCAGCAGTTACATCTATCCGGGACGTACCCGCCGGGACAGCTGGGGCTCGGACACAAGCTCACATCGCAGCGGGTGGCGCACTTGTCAGAGCGCACAGCTCCGGTGAAGTCGTGCGTAAAAAGGAACGCCGCTGCAAGTAAAAGTAACTGCATTGTGATCAGTTTTGACCGCGCGGAGAGCTCGGGTGGATTTGATTGATTCCTTATATTTTAAATGTCTATCCAAATGTTTCTGTGTCCAGACCCTAAACTAATCCAAAAGTGTATAGGCTACACTCTCCACTGGTCACTTCACTCCTCAGACCTGTGGTGCTGTTTGAAAGAAGACTGGGCCTATGGAGCGCGTGTTCTCAGTCCTGTGTAGATTGGAATGCCAAGTCATCAGTGCCTGCATATATTTGTGATCGTAGTCTACATCACTCAGGCTCTGTGGAGTGAACCCAGAGCCTGAGAGGCGCACTGGAGCCGGGGGGCCACTTGATGTGAAACTGATACTGAGCACCATCTAGTGGGGACAAAACACATAACAGCACCATTTTAAATCAGCCTTTTAGTAACGACTTTGCCTACTCTTCCACTAGCCTATAGTACACAGCAGTTCCTCTCTTAAGCAGGTATTGGCCTTATATCGTCTAAAACCAGATTAGGGTCGTTAGTTTGCACTGTATTTGTGAATAACATGAAACATGCGCGTGAAAAGGACGTCTGATTTCATTATAAGGCATGTAAAAAACAAAACCACAAAAAGTTATTGTTTTATTAATTATATTACTATTTAATTACTCATTCAAAAATTGAAATGCCTCTGCTCTTACAGGCAGAATAAGTAATAGTTGCTCCAGTGTTACAGTTTTGTTACGCTCCCTGCAGGCACAGCAGGTGTTACAGCTGCATTTCTTACACCATATCAAATGAATGAGGGCTGAGTCCCATTTAGTCCTTTCCTTAGTGTTATTAGTAACGCCCATGCTTTTGATAGGATGACAAGTTAAAATGTGCTGTGAAAAGGTCTGTTGTGTTGACACTTGGCTCCTGCATGTGACTGTGAAGCACCAAATGTTTCCTGAATTAAAATGCAAAAATTCTACAGCACTTATAGTGCCATCACAATTCAAATATAGTCAAGTTTTACTTATCATATGGCTGTTGTTAGCCCTTATGCATTGTTTTAGAAGAACTGTCAGTCAATCAGAGTGATAGCAGGTTCCAAATACTGCATTTTAAGAGATCACAAATTGTATATTTAAAGGTCCCATATTAAGAGAGATTCCCATGTCTTTTTTTATTATAACACAGGTCAAGGTGCTTTATAAATAATGTTAAAGTATGAAAACGCTCAATCCAAAGAGAAATGCATACAGCCTAAACTGTGTCTTTAAACGAGCTGTCAGTTTAAGGCTGCTACAGTCCTTCCCCGGCTGCATTACAGAGTAGAGATGCAGATGTGCAAGACCCCAAAGCATGGACCAATCAGATCAGACAGAGGGTGAGTATTCAGACACGCAGTTTGAGAAAAAATAATGTGCTTTTTGAACATTAAAGCATGCAAACGTGTTCTAGTAGAAACCCAAAATACAAGTATGAACCTGAAAAAGATCACAATATGGGACCTTTGAAGTTCAGCACAGGGAATATTTTCCACATGGTGGCAGTGTTAAGCTACATGTCTCCGTACGTCTTGGTACTGCTGACAAAGACACACATCATTATTGCAAGTTGCAACACGCTTTCACATTTTATTTCCTCTCCAGATGTGTGCTTCGCCTCAGTCAGTATATGCGGCTGCCGCCTGTGTCTAAACGGATGAGTGTGTGGTGACACGTTCGACTACTTCTACCAGTGGCAGAAGGGGCATACTGTGGAGGTGGGCATGCGTTGGTGCACGTGTTTCATTTGCACATGCATGCAGTGATGTGTTAATGAGGGCACTTAAATAATCCACGTGTTTGTGTCCACATGTTAACATCTGCTCATCAATCCCTCCACTAAAAGGATATGTGTAACCTGCAGCATGATGCACCGAGGATGTTGATCTTTCCACTGAGACTCAGCTGTGGTGTGGTCACTTCAATGATTTAGTATCACTTCTTACAAGGTCATGATGACCAGGTTTTTCCTGTAACCATGGTGATGAACCATACCAAATGGCATAGGTACACAATTAATCATTTTATTGAGAATTATGTAATTTATCAGGCAAAATTAGAGTGTCTCAACTGTGAGGATTCGCTGTTTTACTCAGTTTTTATATAGTTGTAAATTGAATATCCATGGGTTTTATGACCATTGAACAAAAACGAGCAATTTAACTTTTTGCAGTATTTTCTGAAATTGTGATTAAATGATTTCTCAATGGATTAAAAATATGATCAGCAGATAAATTCATCCTGACAACTTAGTTTTAGCCCTAGATGTACAGTAAATTGGGTAAAACATACTTGGATTAAAGAACACTGATCCCCTACAGTACAAATAAATAAGACCTATTATGTACTGCAGCATTATGTTTAATTATACAGTAGTCACCTCATGTGAAGTGTGGATATAATGTACACTGTATATGTAAATGTCATATAAATAAGCTTAGTGCATAATTCAAATTATGTTTTTAAGCTTGGGGTCCCCTGCTAGAGCTGCTGCCCCGCGACCCGACCCCGGATAAGTGGTTGAAGATGAGATGAGATTTTAAAGGGACTACAATAAATAAAAAGGCGCAGGCTAGTTAGTCTGCATTTGAAAACCTGTAATAAATATCTCACTTTGGCCTGAGGCATTACTGTTCCCATCACTCGTTAATCATGATGTCTACAAGTTAAATGGTCCTGTCAGGTGTATGGAAACGGTCTCGACAAAGTCATCTTAGTTTAGCTGAACACACCTTTGTCAACAATGTTTGAAGGCAGTTAATAGACACAGTCGTAACACTGTATGAAAAAGCAGATTGGTACATCATCTTTCTCTCATTCCTCATACCATTACTGACACGTTTCCTGTGAAACTGACATGTGCAACTGACGAAAACAAAGTTTCCCAAATGGTTTTATTTTCATCTGTTAAATATACATATTTTCTTATACAATCATTGAGTTGGAATAAAAATTTCAAGATGCATACATAAGAAAACACAACGGCATTGAGCAACTGTGAAACATTGTCCTCCATTTTTCCTATAATGCCTTATAAAAGGACAGGGTCGAGGAGTTGTCGCCCATGCCAGGAGGTTCAAGAGAAAGCAATTAAATACATATCAAACAACAAATACATTCATTGTAACGAGAAAAAAAAAAAAGTCTATTTTTGACAGCATTCACTCGTGTTGAAATGTTTAGGAGCAAGAATCCGTATAGAAACCGTAAACAGATTACATTCAAGCAATGTGTTTATTACTAGTTACCTTCCCCCAAATTTCATATTCAAGTTTTAACAATATTCTCTTCTTGAGGCTTTTAAATAATCCTTCCACAAACAGATTTGGCAGTAGTGAGAGTTGAAGACACTGGGTTTGTGGTTTTGAAAACGAACGCTGGGCAAAAAGCTCTTCGACCCAGTTCTGTAAAACACTTCGAGCAGTGCTTGTGCACATCTATATTTTAGCAAGTAATCCTACAAGGCAAAGCAAATCGTCTGGGAATTTATTCCACATCGGGAACAACACTGTCCCAGATAAAAAAAATCACTTTCTGGAGAGATCTGTGAAGCCAGTCCTTTAGATTCCCAAACGTACTGACCACAGATCTGTTAGTTAAGTACTTCTTCTTTGGCCATTAGCCCCACTAAGAGACCTTACAAGAGTCCTCACTAGGTACTTTGGGTGGGTAAAAAAAAAAATCCTTTCTCCCTTCTAACAATAAACGAAACCCACCTCTGTGGAAAAGCCGATTATCCAATCAAGTCACCATGGTAACCACAAACAGCCCTAAGGTCTCTGTGAGACACTGGTATGCCAATCTCTCCCATGCTGTGCTTTCTTCACAAAATGAGGAACGGGCCGAGGCCAAGTCTCTTCATCTTATTTTCTACCGTCCGTGTCTTCCTCTTCATTTCTTCTCTTGCTATGAGCAGTCTCCAGTGAGATACTCGCGTCCTCTCCCTCACTTTCTGACTTCAAGACAAAGAAAAGGGCTGCTGCCTTCCTCACCCCTATCTGACTACCAAGAGGAGAAAAAGGGGCGCTTGCAGTGGAAGGTTTGTGTGAAGGCGTTGCCGAGTGTGACCACGCGTCCCTGGCCGCCTGAGCGGCTGCGCTCCACTACCACCCGTGGCATCTGCACCAGCTGGATGGGGCTCTTTCCGTCCTTCAGCGCCTGGGTCAGGTTCAACACCTGGGGATGAACATTGTTCACAATGTATTACATACTGAAACTATTTGAGGAAGTCTGTGAGGTTAAAGCTGAAGTAAGTAACTGTAATTAAAATACATTTGCTGAAACTGTCACTTTATCCTTTAGAGACACATTTTAGTGTATTGTTTAGCTGTAAAATGAGACAGTTTGTCCGGCCGGTCAGCTGGTGGACGGTTCTTGGCTTTCTCATTTTACAGCTAAATGCTACACTAAAACATGTTTCCGAAAACACTGTATGCGAGAAAAATGCAAAACAGTAACATTTGATCAACGCTGCCTAGTTTCGCAGTTGGATCATAGTTCATGAACAGTCACTATGACAGCTCGGCTCTCGGCTCAGCTGTCTGCTGTTGTCCTTCTATTACTGATGTATTCTTTACGCTATGACAAACTCAGTGGTCATTAATCCAAAGTGGTAAAAGAAAAGCAGGGACAGAGGTGAGGAGCACAACAGAAACACAGGAAAGTGGAGGGTGAGAAATTAGGTCAGATGTGTGAGGATGAGATTACAGAGCAAACACTGAAAGTGACTGAAAGTAGAGCAAGAGAGACGGAAAGGAGAGCAGTAAGGATATAAAAGGAACGCATAAAATAGAGGACACAGGACAAAGACAACAAAGCTGACAGAAACAATAGAGTCAAAACGTCTCACCTGTCCCCTCATAACAGACATCTGTCTCTCGAACATGGTTTTGTCAAAGCCTTTATCTGTCTGAAGAGGAAAAAACAGTAACTCCTGTTAGCCTGACCCGTATCAATACATTCAAAAGCTGACAGACAGCTGCTTGTTTACATAACTGTGAAGAATCTAAAAAGAGAGAGAAGAGAAAAGTTATGAGGTGGCTTGTACCTTGAACATTTCATAGAGGTCCTCACAGAGGTCCTGGACAAAGTTCATGTCAGAGAGGCGGGACAGCACCAGGTCTCTGGTCTCCTGGGAGAAGGCCACCTTAGCCTGGGGCAGCCATGCCCAGTGGAACGGGTCTGATGGAAGGAGGCAACAGTACACTTTGGCATGAGCTCTCACAGCAGGCTGTACAATCTTTACATGCTGCTACAGTCAAAGCTTCCCTCCTTCAAAATGGTCTATGATTGTGAGTCCACACTGGCTAGTAACATAATGTCATGTCTTTAAAGTTTTGTACTGTGTGTTTTTATTCATTCTTAACTGCCTAACTCTCTCAAAAATAGATCTAGAGGGACTATCATGGCTAAAATAAATCACTAGTTAACTATTTAATGGACAGGAGTTTAGAAAATAGTTACAAAAAATAATCTTATTTGCTTTCTGTCGAGAGCTCAGAAGGGCAGATCCATACCATTCTCATGTCTGGGTGAATACAATCTCATAACTCATCGGCTATTGGTCCAAACGATTTAGCCTCTGGGGGCAGTGTTCAATATTTCATGCTTCCTCCTCTTAGGTGCGGCCATTATTTATAGCAACTTGTGACATGAGAATGGAATTAAGAGTTGACAGATGATGTCTCTATAAGAAGGTTTATACCTATGAATATAGATAAATGATAACAAAAAGCTAAGGAAAAGCTAAATTGCCATTAGACGATCACCGATGGGTTCTGAAGTTGCATTTCAGTCAAAGTGCTCCACTCTCCACACCCACCGTTTACCTGCATGACACCAAAGCCTTCTCAAATGTGATTGGTCGATACTACTTAGTCTACAAATGGAAACCAGACCGCTTCGTCTACCCAAATCTTGTCCCGTTGCCTACAGAAGATAAAAGGACCCCGCATACCAGCATCTCTAAAGCTCACTAATTTCATTCTTTCGTTCTGTTTGTGTTGTGTCTGTTATGTGCTGGCTTTATCTTAATATTTAGAATACAGATATGAGAGTCGCATTGATTTCAATAAGAAATCAAACATGTCTTTCCCCAAACTTAAAATAATGTCTTTCCTATGTTTTAAGACAGTCCAAAAATATTAATAAACATGAACATTTATCTACTAAATCCAAAAACAAGGGTAAAAGGGGACATTCTGAGTATATGGGTACATCTTGTAATTCAACTGACAACTCTACGATAGCTCATTTAAGCTCATTTGGGTAAAATAATAAGTGTCTCATTCATTGTCTATGGATCAGCTCCACACTTTATACTCGATTGCACCTCATGTTTGAGACTTATTTCTCTGGTTCCTGACTTTGAGTGTGAGCAGCTCATGTTCCTGAATATTAATATTGATTGAACTTTCCTGGACCATGAAAATGACATATTGGAATTCTTAAATTAGGTGGTGTTCCCATTTAACTGATAATCATTTTCTGATGAAGAAGAGCTTTAAAATTTAAAAACTAAAATAATCTGAAATCTAACACTGTTCTTGTGTTTTTCATAATTTCAAAACTGCTATTCATGCCGATGTTATCACTTTTAATGGTAATGACATCATTGTGATTTGAATAAAGAACTGAATCCTGCTGTCTGCCACTTTTTTTGCCATTTACTAGAATAAATAAAAAAAAAAGGAATACATCCGGAATGAAAGTTTCCATAATTATTAGTTAAGGCACTGTGTTGACGGAGGCAGTGAGTAGTAAAGTCAGATCATGAAAGGAGAGAGGTGAGGAAGGAAAGAGACCAACATACAGGCTCTCCACTCATCCGGGTGTTTAAAGGGGAAGGCCAGGCCGTTGTCGATCGCTGCAATCTTGATGCACGAGTCGGAACAATTCTCCAGCCACTCTGCATCCTACAGTGAGGGGAAAGAGGATTACAGAAATCATCACCAACAACTGACTGAGGGATTAATGATGGATGACCAGACCAGTCATTGATCACTGTCTAAAGGCCTGATTAAGGAAACAGGTAGATGACAACCTCTGCTCATTTATCAGTGCATGGCATAATGATTGATGGTGGCGAGGCCGTCAGTGTTCTGCATGCTGTTGCCAATAAAGTCACTGGGTCACCGGTTTGTTCCAGACCTGCAATATCCAAACTATTGTGTGCTAATGTGGGCCCCTGTGTGTCTTGTGTGTGAATGGGTGACAGGGCATCAAGTAAACAAGCGTGTGCTTGTTTAAGCTTTTTTTGTGTGTGTGTGTGTTTAACCCTTTGAACTCTGCAGTAGAAATGGTCCACCGGTGCCTACATTGGATCATAAAATGCTTCATATCCCTAAAATCTGTACAACCTAAGCTAAAATGCTGTGTCAGTCATTAAACAATAATTAATAAAAGTATTTAAATTGTGTCAGAAAATTAAATGTTTTTTCATCAAATTTTACTAAATAAACACACAAAACATAATGATCCAAAAGATTTTTAGATGTGGAGACATGAAGAAATATTTCTTAATGGTCCACAGATAGACGCTCTAGATATTATACTTTATATTATCGATCGTGTTATACATGATCACGTACACAGGAAGATCTGCCACAGCCAGTAAATACCCTAGAGCCCTGCAAGTTGCACAGTACGTCACCTAACGTGATGGCGTCATCGCAGGCGTACAACGTGATGGCGTGAAAGACATGAGCCTTAGCTTTCTGTTGCAAAAAGAATGAGTGCTCTAGCTATTATATATTTCTTTATTTTAGAGCGTTTTATAGAGCATCATGTAAACAACAATTTCCCGGGGCCATTACGGGGTTAATACTCAGAGTTATCAGTCCGATTTGCACCAGACGTCACGTAACGTGATGATGTCATCAAAAGCGGACAACATGATGACCTACAAGATCGAAGCCATAGTTTTTTGTGGCAAAAAGAATGCACACGCTTTATTTGAGATCATTTTATCTATGATCATGCTACACATGTCAGAACAACCACTTGTGGTCGCTCCGTTTTTAAAGGGTTAACATGAGCTAAGCTGTGTTTTATAATCACTCTGAACACACCCTAAGTATGTGTTGATTTAACCTCACCTTTTGTCCCTGTTCATCTCCTCCTTCTCCTGGCTTCTCATACTTGATCAACCAGTTGTCATTCCCTCGATCTGAGGGGGACACAGACAAAATGGAAATGTAGAGTAAGATAAGGTTTTCATACAAAGATATGTAGGTGGGGAAAGGGAGCACAATCACAACGCTAATAAAATGATTAATGATTATGGGTGTAAATTCAATGTAACACACTAGTGAACTTGCAAAAAGGGAGACGATGTCAACAAGCAACTGTAACCTCTTATCCATGCCCATGTGCCGGCTTGGCTTGACTCAGTCAGCCCAGCACAATAAAGATTGCGTCTCCTTTAGAGCAGTGTGACTCGCTAAAATTTGCAACTGTAGCGTGCTTGTTTAGAGTCAGTGAAGTATAAAGCAGCGGGTTGATCCATGGCTGTAGTGGTCAAAGGTGCAGCTTAAAAAACAGTGGATAAAAACGTTTAATTTCCTATAAAGTCTTCACAATAGTCCCACATTATAGCTTTATTGGAAACCTTTTATTATAAAGCAGTAAAATCAGGAAATGTTGGGTTTTATTCTGCAGTAATTGGACGTGGCTCCTATACAGCTGTACGCGAACATGAAACAGTAAAACATAGCAGGTATCTAAAAGTTCAAACAGGGATGCAGGAGAGAAGACAGGCTTCAAACCACAAAGATTCAGGCCCTGTTTACAAAACAAGCGCTCATGGGTGAAAACGACCAAGGTTTTTATCAGATGTGCTTTTAGTTTAGATGGCAACAGTGTTTTTGGGATTAAAAACGCTAAAAAATGAAACCACCCTCCAGAGTGAGCTTTGATCTGCTCACGCTGGCTAACATCACATACGCGTTTGCGTTACATCTATGTGCAGTACAGGCAAACAACAACAAACATGGCGGACTATTTCCATCAGTCGGACATTTAAGATGCCTGGGTGGAAGCCGATGGAGGCTGCAGACCATGCTGCAGAGCTGCATGCACGAGCTCTGGGTTGTGTTGTGTGGCGATGCTTTAAAGTACCACCTTGCGGCCTGGCATACATACTACATCGAATTTCACCCCTAAAGACTCTCGTCTAAACCTGGAATAAAAAGTGAGCATGTTTCCTGTCCAGATTGTCTCAAAGGTAAAGAGAGTCGAACACACAGAGACTTTTTTAAAAAAAGGGTCTTTCTGCCTGCTCTCTAGGAGAGACAAGATCTGAGTCTCGCAACGCACGCTTGTTTGAGGGGGAGAAGGACGGGTTGATCGCGTTTGCCAAGTAGGCGCACATGTGCAAGACTCCACAAATGGTCCAAGAAGAAGACTTCCTTTATTAATCCTGCAAGGGGAAATTCAATTTTTTCATTCTGTTATTATTCAGGTTACACACACACAGGCCCGAATACACACACATGCACAAACAGGACCTATATACATCAATTAATGGAGAGATGTCAGAGCGAGGGGGCTGCCAAATGGATCGGTACCCTGAGCAGTTGGGGGTTCGGTGCCTTGCCTTGCCACCTCGACAGTGCCCAGGAGATTAACTGGCACCTCTCCAGCCACCAGTCCACACTCCATCCACGGTCCACACAGGGACTCAAACCGGCGACCTGTTCCCAGCCGAGTCACCTATGGACTAAGCTACTGCCGCCCCAAGTACTGTAACACGATGCTGTGCTTAGGTTTAGTAAACACTGTGTTTAAATGTCAACAGAGACACACCCTCACCTGTGTTTCTGATAACGTAATCCAACACTACCAGCCGCTCAAACTGTGACTGCAGCTGCTTCCTGATGTTCTCTGGCAGAGGTTCTGCCTCAAAGCGCCGCAGCCAGTGGTCCGCTTCACGGTAGCCCTCCACAAACAGCTGAAATGAGCCCACCTTGAAACAAACACACGCACCTCATCGTCACATTATACATGAAAAGACAGCGGGTTCAGAAAATAGTAGGGAGCTTGTTTGTATGGTGATGATGTGGCCGAAATGCCACCAGTGCATGACAGTTGAAACATGCATCCAACTTCCTCATGCTACTTCCTCAACACATTTCTGCAGCCACCTTTGCACAACCTTTACCAGAAAGCTGTAGATCATTAGAAGGCCGTCTCAGATGAGAAACAGGGAAACGTTGTTCTACATATTTCCGAAGAAATGCTAAAGTTGGCACTGGGGATGAGTACAGCACACTAAAAAGAGAGATAACAATACACACTTTTCTAAGCCCGACGCTCACTGAGATCATAACACAGCACGCCATGTATATGTAAAATAAAAACATGACACTTAAAGAAACTGTTCAAATATGTTGAAAGATGTTAGTATCATAATTACACTATTTGTATTAACCTTCTCAAAACACAGCTACAAAGTGTTTTACAAATAATATAACGAGAAAAAGAGAAAACGAAGACGAAAAGCCTATGGAATAATGGGGTTCGGAAGATTGTACAGATAGGTCAGCGGTTGGTGATTGGCTGATTACATTGCCGGTTGTTTTTTCAGGGAGATTTTTTGGGCTCCGCGGACAACGGCTGAGACAAACAGCAGGGGAAGAACAGCTCGTAGGAACAGCATATTTTCACATCCAATAGTGAGTTAAGAAAGTTGCTTATTGTTGAAAACAGTGGAAAGACTAACTTCTGCTTCTGTCGAGTTTAAATGAAGTGTGCAGTGTTTCAGCTATATATGTTTTGCAGCGACGGGACGCCGAAACTGCACTCCCAGAGTCCGCTGAATTATGACAGCAGAAGCTTAGAAAATAAGGACATGGGCACCGCATTTGATGCATTAACTGTTTATGACATCACAAAAGACACAAGAATTCTGACACAAAAGCAGCCCATGTGTCTACTTCATATAGCATGTTTTCAACTTTACCAAAAACACATAATCAACGAATTGATTAGTGTAGCAATATCTCTGTTAGCCTTTGTATATTTATGTGTGTTTCATTCGGGGTTAGATGCTAGAGAAATCCCTGGTGTGTGGTTATTTTGGGAGTTTATTAGACTAAAAAAGTGAACTCGCCACTCAACACATCTCCAAGCTGACACTACGAGGAGGATATACCACACTGGAGTGAACAAGAGACTTGATCGTCTGTGTTTCTCATTGATTACTCATACAAAACAGCCAAATGTTGGTGACATTAGACCCTGACGTGTTACCACTGTTACCTTAGGTGGCAGGCCCACTCTGTGGAAGCGCCGTCCCACCTTGGGGACTTTCTCTAAGGCGTACTTCTTCCCTCTGGATTTGGCTCTGTCAATGGCGCTGTAGTGGAATGTCTCACTGGCCAGATACACAACCTGATACAAAAGGAAGACGCTCAGTTACCATTGGTTTAGTTGTACCACTGCTAATGTAGATTCTCCTATCAGCTGACTAAAAATACCACATCCACATCCATGTCCATTCAGGTGTTCGCTTAATATTCTGTTTGAATACATTTATAGGAGTTCAGTCTGATTTAAGTCAAACTGTGATGGCCTGTTTGAAATTCAAAAACTTTAACACACATGCACTCAGAGCCCCCACCTTGGTTTTCGGCACCACTCCCAGGCCGAGCTTGGTATCAACCAGTGAGGCAGCAGCCTCTGAGAGGTAACCCTGGTTAGGCAACAGGCAGCCTCGGCCAAAACAACATGGACAGCACAGCTAGTGAGAGAGGGAAAGAGAGAGAGAGCTGGTTTACAGTGCTGTAAAATGTCAGCTTCTTCAGATTTTTACACACAGATAACACGTGATACAGTTTACCTTGTGAAAATATTTGGTCCATTTGGGGTTCAGGTGACCGTAAGGTTCCTCTGACTTTGGTTTGAAAACGCCAATGACTTTCTGTGGCAGGAGAAGAGCACGTCAAAGAGTGTTCTATTAAAAAATGCATTTTGACACACACTTGGCACACGGCAGACAATGAGAGAATACAGCGCACACGGACAGAATAGTGACAGAATTAGGCATTTTCATTTCATGGGACCTTTAAAGAACAAAACTTAAGAACCACAGGCAAGAAACGTACAGTTTTAAACCACAAATCTAAAGGGACAGAGATGTTGCTAACAAGTTAGAGATCAATGTCTCTTCCCTGCAGTGCACATTAAGCTTGTTGATGTGATGCTAAGCCTGCATGCATGCTGTCTGTTATTGATGCAACTTTTGCTGGCTGCATTATTCAGCGAGTCTTCACTGTGGATCATTCCTCCTATGAACTTTTCAACTTACCTCGTGCTCACTCCTTTCAAGCAGCTACACTCTGTGGAGAATAATGTAGAACCACCTTATAGGGAGCTTTCAGTAAGCTAAAAATCACCAGCTAGGGTTTCTACACTATCTGAATGGGAAAAGTAAATAGTAAAGTAAAGTAAAGATAATGCTTACTTGAATCTCATGACTAATATTAAAAAGGACTAATGTACAAGGATTTTTTAATTTTTCGTCCATGCTCCTCTCCTCTTCTGGTCATTTATCAGTGTGACTCCTCTAGCTCCTTCTCACCCCTTTTGGGTCTTTGACAAAGTAGCTCCCGCTGGAACCCTGGGAAATCCTTGCTGGAAAGACGCCATTCTCGATAGCTTGTTCCGCCCTTTGGATGATATCTGCAAACTCGGGATCGTCGGGGAAATGGTTGAAGTCTCCACTGCTGGTTCCTAGAGCGGGAGAAAAGCTCAGCTTGATATTCACATTTTCTTTGCGGGCACTCAAGAATGTGCTACATTAAAATAGCAATGGCTTTTTAGAACCGAACAATGACACTCCATCCCTTACATAATATGGTCTTTTCGTAGTTAAATACGTTAGTGTTAAAGTTTTGTGAACCTCAAAGCATCATCAGGAAATATCCATAGCAACCAGTGTCATAGCATATAAAACGGAGCTGGTTGCCATGAAAGACATCTTTTGAACCAGTGTATGAATGATGAATACTGAATTTATATAATTTGTAGTAGGATACATCTTTATGCAAGTTAATTTACTGAAAATAATATCATCGAAATAATGTATATTTCTATTTTGCTTATAAGCCTATCTACAGACATTCTTGTTCATCTACAGTTTCGCCTCTAATTTCGATTTCGTTGTGTCCTATCATGCACAGTTATTCTGTGAGGGGCATCTGGAGCCGTACATCCATCCTCTTTACCGTCTCATCGGTTCTGTTCAGGGTCATGGGAGGGTGGAACTTTTCCCAGCACTCACTAGGTGATAGGTGAGGTACAACCTGGACAGGTGGCTAGCCTATCACTCACCCATTCACATTAATGCGGCACAGAGAACACACAAACTGCACACACAAAGGGTCCAGTGGATCAGTGGACTTACACGCAGTACCCTCTAGCTGTGACAAGACGTAGCTGAACGAGTGACTCTCACACTCATCAAAAAATGGCATTTTCTGTTGCCTTGCTGATCTTATATGTTTCTCTGGATGTGACTGCTGTCTGACTGGGATTGAGTGCTAAATAATAATTCCTTTGATGTAGAACCATTCACATAACGCGACACGTTCTAGCATCTCCTCCTCACACGGACAGATCAGTCAGCTGACAGAAAGGCTCCGTATGCTCTGCATCAGTCACACTAAAGTCACAGTTGGATGCAGGGAGGGATGAAGGGATAGACACGGGGAGGAGGGAAGGGGGGAAGAATGGACAAAGGCACAGGAGGACAGTTATTAACATGCCATTTGTCACAGAGAGATAAGAAGAAACAAAGATAGCTTTGAAGCTAATTCACTTGGAGGGTTTGAGAGAGAAGCTAATTAAAAAAGAAGGATAGAGGTGTGCAAAAATTACATCCGGGACCTGGTGTATTTAAAAAGTCGATCCATGTCAGGGTTTTGCTGGCCAAGTGTCCCGCCTACACCTCAGGCTCTGTGATATGGCCAAAATCTTCTTCCCTCACCTCATCTCATCTCATCTTCAACTGCTTATCTGGGGTCGGGTCGCTGGGGCAGCAGCTTTAGCAGGGGACCCCAAACTTCCCTTTCCCGGGCCACATTAACCAGCTCTAACTGGGGGATGCCGGGGCGTTCCCAGGCCAGTGTGGAGATATAATCTCTCCACCTAGTCCTGGGTCTTCCCCGAGGCCTCCTCCCAGCTGGACGTGCCTGGAACACCTCCCTAGGAAGGCGCCCAGGGGGCATCCTTACTAGATGCCCTAACTACATCTTCTTCCCTGATAAATGTAATTTCATATCTCAATAACAATATATCACAATATGGCCTGTTTTCTTATTATTCAATAAATAAATAGTCTATATGAAATAATCACATGGAAACGACTATTCATGCAATACTCCTGTGAGAATTAGCCCAAACACTTGAGAAATGAAATATACTAAATATTTTCTTATTTCATTGAGAACATTAGTACTAAATGGACATAACGTGCAGGTCTCAGGACATAAAGTGT
This sequence comes from Echiichthys vipera, assembly GCF_963691815.1. NCBI lineage: Eukaryota > Metazoa > Chordata > Actinopteri > Perciformes > Trachinidae > Echiichthys > Echiichthys vipera. The sequence continues at coordinate 26,863,777 of NC_139827.1, forward strand.
GGTCCAAATGACATAAATGTTTCTGCAACACAGTTTGGCTGCTGGTTTTTCTACATCACAATAGAAGTTATTTGGAAAAACATATACCATAGACTTTTTTATATCGTTTTGATGATATATCATCATACCCACCAGCCTCTATCATAGTGCTTTTCTTTAACAGGGGTTAACATGACATTTACCAGCTGTTTTATCCCCAAGTTGGGGGACTTGTGCCTTCATGTTTAATTAATTTGCCATCCACCTGAAAACCACCAGCCTCAAATATTATCACTGACATCTTTCTCTAAAAGCCACATACTACTGCATTTTTTATGTCCTCTAGGTCTTTGCGTAAGGTAAAATAATACATGGCAACATACCTGGATCAATTCACATGATGTTGTCTATGAATGTAATGATTGTGCATCTTTGTGGTCCAAATGAAAAAGGCTGGATATTAGGCTACTATGCAGTCCACAACAGCATACCTGAAGCTGGAAGGTCTTCTGGTTGATGTAGTACAATTAGCAAGTTCTAAATAATTTCCCAGTCTGGGATCATTAAAGTAATTCTATTCTTAAAGTAATTTTATTCTATTCTCATTTCTAAAAGGCCAGAGGTCCGACCATGAAGGTATCTTTTTGGTAGTCTGCAGGGGGGCTGATCGTTATTTAAAAACAGCTCCATCTTGACTTTAATATGGAAATAGTATGGTGTCAACACAGACCTAAAGATAGATTATGATAGCTACTTGCCTTTGATTTACAACAGAATTCATCTATGTGTAAGACAGAGCTAAGATAATACTTTATCTTCGTCATTTAATTTCCAACAATAGAGTAGTCAGTGTATTTATTCAGCTGTCTTGCTTGATAATGGATGTGTGCTAAGACTGGATCATACAGTTGATGAAAGTCTAGATTAATGGGATTGTGCAGTGCGACTGCAGGAGGCAGAAATGTCTCTCTGTGTCTCCCTTTCCATTATTTCCCCCCACAGAAAGCTAGAGAGGAAGTAAATACAAATTCCCTCCTCATCCTCATCATTTACTGTATTTGGCTACAGAGTGTTTGCATGTTTTCCTGTGTATTTGCTTGCACAAAGGCCTTATGCATATTTAATGTCTCAGAGCTCAGTCAGTTTGATGGGCCCAGCAGGGCTTTCTCACAGCAGGACTCAGAGCTCTAGAGACCTGCTGCTGACCTGCAGTGCACACAGTGTGTGGGATGTCGCAACACTACACTCTCTACACACAACTACTTTATATCCAGGTCATTGTAAGCTCATATTCTTGATTTATCTGTGCATTTTTACGTATTGCATATTGAAATTTTTGCCATGTGCTTAGACAGATGATTCATTTGAATGCATGCAAATCAAGATCTATATTTTGCATAGATCATTTCACATTGCTATCCGCCCACTGGTAACAGTACTCATGAACAATGGACTCTGGTGAAAGAAGCCAGGAGGAACAGGTGAACCAAAAGATGAATGCAGTGTGAGATTATGAGGGGGTTTGCATGGTAGAACTTCACTGCCAGGATTTGCAATGGAGATTGGCAGGACATTTTATATTATAAAAAGTGACAGAGTACAGCAGTTGTCAGGACTACATGACTTCTTTAAAATTCACTGAATAAAAAAACTGCGTTGTAATTCTAGCCCCATTATTCTAAAAGGCCAGAGGAAACGGAACACTACCACCTGCGATTTCAGGCTCAGCGTTTCTACCTGTGGCCTAGATTTCTAGCTGAGATAGAACATGATCAGACCATAGAGCTCAGCATAGAAAGAGAAGGTAATATAAAAGGAAACAAATGCTGCAAAATTATGGTGCACTGGAAAAAAGGGTGGGCGGTATGAGGGGGAGTGGTGTTAAATCCAATTAGTAGTTAAGTCAGAATATGTGCCGCTTCCATGGTGACTGGATCAACTTTTCTTTGTTTCCCACATCTTTTTCCTTTTATAGTCTCAATCTAAATCTACTGCGGCAAATACGTAAGGCTGACAAGTCTATATCCCTATTAAGGAAGACACGATCTGCATAGGAAACCAAAACACCTGCTTCATCTGAATTGGCATCAACACAGGGAAATAACAAAACATTACAAAAATCATACAATTATTAGAGCCAGACCGATATTAATCAATCACAGACATATTGGTATCTGCGTATATGTTGTCTGATATGCCATGACAAGAAAATTATTATTAATTATTATTAAGTCATTACCTAGTTTGTCCAGCATGCCTTACGATCTCTGGTTTGTGCAGCAAGAGTAATGTATGATCTCATTCTCTCTGCAGAGACTCCCTCTCTTAGGGTAACTGGGAAAAGGAGCTAGGTTTGGACCTTACAGAGGGGTATTGGGAGGTAGCTCTAAAGGGTCACTTCTTCTTCTTCTTCTGCCCATTTGAGTCTCATACAGTGTAAGGTCCTACATAGAATACTTTTATTTTTTTTTTGTTTTTACTAAAGATAGACTAAGTGCACTGTTTTCAGGTACTAGTAAAGCATGTGGGAGGTTTGCTTTTTCACCTGCCGATCATGAGTCATGGGGATGAAAGAGTTTTGGTCTTCATTTTTGATACTCTGTCCAGGGCTCTCAACAGCACATTGAAACGCAGTCCTTCAATTGCTATTTTTTGGGTGCGTAGGGCCCTGAGTGGTCTCACTGGGATAGAGAGGGATATTATTGCATTTGCATCCATGATAGTCGGCAGACGGATACAGTGGAAGTGTCCAAACCCACCATCTGCCTCTTACTAGCTATAAGATTTGCTGTCTTTTCTTAAACTAGAAAAAGTAAAACACACCAAAGGCTCAGTTTTGAACTTCCACAATAGGTGGGATCCAGTCATTGTCAAGACGCTTGACTCCTGCTACTACCACCATGAGGTTTTTTTTATTTTTTTTATAACTATGAGCCGGAGTGAGGATGGGCATGAGAAGTTGTCCTTATTTATTTTATTTCTCTTCCCTCATGCATGGGTGTACTTATGTTTTGTACACTTGTATGTGTATGGGTATAAGTATATAAGTGTCTATAAGTATGACATCCCTCTGTTGAGGTGTAGTAGGTGTAGGAGTGTGTACAGCTACATCCGTGTTTCTGCTTAAATCTTTTTTGTCTCTTTTTTTATATATATATATATATATCTGTATGTATTTATTTATTACTATGAATCATTTATTTAAAAAAAATGTTTTTCTTCTTTTCTGAGTGTTAGAGTTCGGTTGGGACTAATGCAAATATATTATAGAAATTCACTCTATCTTACTCTATAATCGGTCTCAAAATAATCTCATAATAATAATCACGAATAAGTCTGGCCCTAACAATTATGAGAGTTTGACTGAAGGGTGTTTACAGTTACTATTAACTGTACTCATGGCTTGACTCACATATTGTATAACATTTAATTCAATTTTATTTATAGTGCCAAATCATAACAGAAGTTATCTCAGGACACTTTACAGACTAGGTAAAGACCACACTCTATGATAAACAAAGACCCAACAATTCCCCCTTAGAGTACGGTGGCAAAGTAAAACCTTCCCTATAACAGGCAGGAACGTCAGACAGACCCAGCTCTGTGGAGGACGGACATCTGTCTGCACCGGTTGGGGAGGAAGAAAAGGAGAAAAAAAGAGAGAAAAGACGGACATATGGACAGAGAGAGACAAAGACAGACACAAAGACAGAGACAGACACACTTCCAGTAACTATAATAACATGCAGCTATTACATCAGCTGACTGCAAAACACACACAGGGTAGACGGACAGACTAAAGTCTATTGCCTTCAATTTAATGTGTGTATGTATAGTTTTCTTAATATTCAGAGTTTTTTCTTTGCATAGCAACTGAGTACTTTTCTATAAGTTAATTCTTATATATGCTATCAATATCAACATTTTGGCTCCCCAAGTCAAGTCCAGGAGCCTCAAGGGTCGTTTGCAATAATCAATACATTTAACCAGGTTTACAACATGTGACATTAATCAAAAGTGCAATGGTTAACACTCCTCAGCCGGCTTGCATGACATCACAACGTTTTGACCACGTTGCATTCACTGTTATCTTATCTATACCTAACAGTAATCAGCCTGTGTAATTTTGCACTGAATCATATGCGGAAAAACCCCATGATCCACCAGGACATGACCCCATTGAGAATGGGTCCCCTGCCCTTGCACTTAATATGTATGTCATTCATTTGTATCAGATCTCGATGGCACTGATCCAAAAACAAATTACCTGGGGAGGCCAAGGTGTCTTTATCCGACGAGGAGCTGTGTCTGTTCCGCCTGTTCCTCTTCTCTCCACCACCCCGCGGAGACGACGAGCTTCCTGCTAGGCACGGTAACAGCAGCGCCTCTTCCCCGGAGCCGTCCGTCTCCAGCTCGGTTAAGACGCTTTCACAAGAGTCCGAGATACGAACAGCGCCTCCAGGGTTCGCCGCAAATCCCAAACCTATCCCGTTTCTATCAAATAACACCGTCGGAGGGTCTGAGGAGTGAAAGTTACACTCTGAAGCAGACACCGCTGTTGCGTCGGTGTCCAGCACAGGCTCGCTGGTCTCTGTCGGGTCGCATTCTGACATCATTGTCGCTCACTTTTTTAATACATACAAATAAATGTACATTAAATTACTCTGACTTCCCCTTAAACTGTCAGTCCTCCATTTTACAGACTCCCTCCTTCCACGAGTGTATAAATCCCAAATAAGTGACTCGAAAGCCGCTGCTTTCGCTCACTGATACATCCACATAATCCGTCAAGCGTCTGCGTTGCTTCCTAGTTGGTTTAGGGCGCATGCGCATAACAAAATAACACCATTGGTTAAAGTTGCCTTCAAGTGCTCCTTGTTAAATCCGAATTTGCGAGATTTGAAGACGTTAGCAATTTGCTCTAGGGCCAAACCTTATTTGCTATGGTCAGGTTAATTATGGTTCACCTGTTTTGAAACCAGAAACATTTCTTCCCTCTTTCTCTGTCTGTTGCCAAATCCTACTGTAACCAATGAACATTGAATGTGACTCAATACTTCTAGTCTAGTCTAGTCAATCAACCTGTAAGAGGCTCTGTGTCTTCAATAGCCTACTTTCTGTGTGTTCATTATGAAGAATGTTCCCAAATCTTTAAAACAAATGTATTATTATTATTATTATTATTATTATTATTATTATTATTATTATTATTTTAGTTATTTTTTTCCCAATCAAAAATATGTTTTCTTCTTTTTTCACCTGTTGGATGTTTGCATGTATCTGCTGAAAGTGTGAAGTTCCTGTGCTCACTGAAAATCTGATTTTAAAGTGTAATTCTGGTGGAAAATCATCCCATAGTCTTTTGCATATATCAAATAAGCCATCAAAACAGTTTTTTTCGTGTATGAACTATTAACGGAGAAATCCGTGAGAGAGAGACAGCCTGACGTGGCTAACACTGATTAGCTTGGGACATTACGGTGAAGGAATTAAAACAGCTTTTTCAACCACTAACATTGCTCAAAATAACACCAAACCTCTGCAGTAGCATGATAAGAGTCCTGAAGCACCAATGGGCTCCTTCCTTTTGGATTGCATCTGCTAATCGACTTGAATGGACTTTACTATGAGGGGAGTTGGTACTGGGGCCAGTTGGTAAGTCTTTCAATAATAAACTCTGGGTTCACTAACTACGTTGTTGGTGCTTCGTTTTATGTGTAAGGACTCTTATCATGTTACTGCAGAGGTTTGGTGTTATTTTGAGGAATATTAGTGGTTAAAAAAGCGGTTGTAATGCCTTCACCGTACTGCCCAGAGCTAATCAGGGTTAGCCAGGTCTGGCTGTTAGCAACTCTACCGGATTTCTATGTTAATAGTTTATACACAAAGAAAACGGTCTCAATGGCTTATTTGATGTATGTAAGTGTGGAAAAAGACCATGGGATGACCACTTTAAGGGGTAGGTCTACAAGTGTGATTTGTGACACTGACATCACATTTAGTTGGGAAGTCAATCCTTGTCCAATATTTAATTAGTACAAGTGTGACGTAGAAACTGTAAGCAGCCTGTGCATATAAACAGAGAGTGGGTTTGCAGTGATGTAGGAGACATCTTGTGTCACTTTAGAAAAGAACAAAAATTGCATATTCATAGATTCTGGAATTTTTAATGAGGTTAAAGGAATCGATGCATTTTTAAGAATTTGAATGAGGAAATAATACTCTTTTTGCAGAACTGAACTGAATCCAAGCAGACTATTTACATATAACTGTATACGTATCCGTCTTGAGGAGGGGATCTTTTAGTTACTTGGCAGACTTCTTTATACGCTTGATGTGAGTTAAATTTTAATGATCAAAAAGCAACACTCACACCACTGGAATAGATATTTCATTATTTGTCCTACACTGATGTCACTGATTGTCCATTCATGCATGTCACTGCTTGCCGTCCTTTGAAATGTAGAAATGATTTTCATGGCCACTAGATGTCGACAGTGGCACACAAATGAAGGCTGGTGCAAAGCGTCGGTCCCACGCAAAATGACTTTCCCCTAAAGACATATTTAATTCATTCTTTTTTTCCTTAGATATAAAATGGTGCTCTTAATTTGTCTGTTCCTCATCAAGCGTCTCATCTCTCATCTCATCTCATCTTCATCCGCTTATCCGGGGTCGGGTCGCTGGGGCAGCAGCTTTAGCAGGGGACCCCAAACTTTATTTACTCTATACAGACTATCTCTGAACTTAAAGGGGGACACCGCCTTAATTAAGAACTCCAGTATGTTCTTTTCACGGCCTGGGAAAGTTCAATTAATAATAGCGAACATGAGTTATTCCCTCAAAACCACACAGAAGTAATTCTCAAATGTTGGACTCTATACTTGATGACATCACAAATATGAGTTTCAGCACTTTAGTTTTCGGACTTGGGATGGAGTTGTTCATGCAGCACTTTGCTCTCCCTTCAACCCCAAGTCTCCACCTATAACTCGCCCCCTCTTCCACCGCCCCTCTCCCTAATAAGAGAATGTAACTGAAACACATGCAAATGAGCAGTCAGCCAGCTGGTATCACAGCCGTCATGTGATCTATCAATAGGGGGTTAGGGGGTGAAGGAGACATGGAGGGAGGGGGAGAGTGCAGGCATAGAAGAGGAGGGAGGATGAAGGAGGGATCTGGGGGGATGAGAGGGAGACAGGCAGGTTCAAAGACATGCTTGAGAGACGCACAGGCATCCCTCTGCTTGCTCTTTGCCAGACATTAAAATAATCCCATCAACCCAGCCCTCTCTCTCTTTGTCCATTAGCTTTCTCTCCATACTGCCTCTGCCTCCTTTATCTCCTTTACTTCTGTATCCCTCCATCCTTCAAGGACAAATACCTGAAATGTCTCTCGTTTGACACATGACGCTTTAGAGCGAAGTGTGTACGTGTGTGTCTCAATGTACTTTACCCACTTTTGGTTGACAAGCTCCTGCAGCAGTCAAGGCACACTGCTTCAGGGGCAGCACCAGTGTGCATGAATGAATGCATGTGTGCGTGCATGAGATCTGTCTTTGCCTCACTGTAGCGCCCATTCCAGCAGATTCTGCTGGCATAAGATCTGGTTTACCCTGCCAACAGCAACCACCCTCATCCATTCCTCCTTCCTTCCTTCTCCTTTCCCCTGGCTGCTTGATGAGGGAGAGAGGGAGAACCCTATAGCTCAACTCATTTTTTTTTAATGTGCATGTGTGTTGTCGGCGATTAGAGTATTTGTTAGTTTGTGTGTGAATACATCCAGCCTGCGTGCCCAGATATGAGCATGTGAGCTTCTGATTACAAAGTCCGCCACAGAGACTGATACATCCACCAGGGTTTGACGTTGGCATGTTTAGAAATGCATTTATTAATTCTGACCTACAGTTTACATGCAACATTCATTTACATGATAAAAGCGAACGATCACACAATGTGTCAAGTGGTCATCACAAGTTTATAAATATTTAATTTTGTGGAGGTGTAAATGATACTACTGCTACAACTAAAGTGGATAGACTGTTATGTATAACAAACATATGTATATATATATGTCGTTCATATTTTTTTCATTTATTTACTAATTTTTCAGCTAATGAAAAGGCCCTGTGCGTCTTTTGTATGTCAGTGTTTGTCCATGTTGGCTCAGTCTGGTGTCGTGAAGGAGCTGCACTGTGCCATGGCGACACCAGTCACCTGTTACCTGTCAAGAAAGACTCACACAGTGAAAAGACATTCAGGAATTGCGTGGCTGACAGCGTGTGTGTGTGTGTGTGTGTGTGTGTGTGTGTGTGTGTGTGTGTGTGTGTGTGTGTGTGTGTGTGTGTGTGTGTGTGTGTGTGTGTGTGTGTGTGTGTGTGTGTGTGTGTGTGTGTGTGTGTGTGTGTGTGTGTATGTGCTTTAATGGTGGAAAGGCAGTACCTCTAGGACCAAACATCTTCAGGTAGCAGTGTGAACAGTATGGCTTCTCATCATACTGAAACATAAGTAGCAGGACATATTCATCCTACTCATTCATTCTATTAGTTTTTTGTTTTTTTTAAACTGTTTTTATACAGTATTTTTATCATTCATTCATTCACATATACCTCAGCGTGTTGTCCAGCTGTAAGCTGTCTGTTGCATTTTTGACACTTGAGACACAGAGGGTGGTAGTCCCTCCCTAAGGACCTCTTCTTCTCACCTGTACCAAAGAAAAATGAAGACTGCGTTAATATGAGGCGGGGTAGGATATACCATATATTTCTAAAAGGGGACATGTTGTGTTCATTTTCAGGCTCATACTTGTATTTTGTGATTTTACTAGAACATGTTGACATGCTTTAATGTTTAAAAAACACTTTTTGCACACACACTATCTTAAATGTGAGACATCATTTCATTTAAATAATTTTTTTTTCATTTAATTTACAAGAAATAATGTAATTCAAGTGTCTGGATCTGAATATAGGCTTCTACCCTCATCAGTACACGACACGTAGACCTGAGAGTCTTGGAGTAAATGACCTAAGTAGGCCAGGTCGCATCAGAGAATTTGAACTTGACTGGCTCATGAATAGATAAGTAAAACTAGCTGTTAAAAAATACTTGAAATAGATGGTTTAAGTGCTGTTGTGCATTTAGTAGTAAGATCTGAGGGCGGGAGAGGACTCAGCTAAATGAGACAGAAGGTAAGGAGGAAACCCAGTGAGCAGCATGCAAGCTTGTTTGGCTAGACCCACATCCTGTTGTTATCATGGATATGCGTGTGTGTGCATGCATGTGTGTGTGTGTGTGTGTGTGTGTGTGTGTGTGTGTGTGTGTGTGTGTGTGTGTGTGTGTGTGTGTGTGTGTGTGTGTGTGTTTGTTTGTGTGTGTGTGTGTGTGCGTGTGTGTGTAAGTCTGTGTGTGAGAGAGAGAGAAAGGACCAATTTTTGCCCTCCAAGTTGAGCATAGGGCCTTATATATCAGCAAACAAACCTCCAAAACCTTTGTAGCACATATCATTAAAGCTCACTTTTCAAAGGAGATATATTGACTGAAGTACGGCAGTAATGATTAATTTTATCAATGTCTCCGTTGCATTAATACTGCTACATAATAATATTAATGGAATGCAGCCATCGTTAATATAATACCTGTTTTTGGCAGGTTATAATGCCCACTGTAAGCAAGATATATGTTTAATATTGGAAAAAAATTTTCACTGGTTCATTAAGTTTCTTTTATCTCATAGATTTGTAGTTTTCTGACTTTTGTGACGCTAATGAAAAAAACAAATGAATGATGAAACAAATAAAAGTAGAAGAAGACGAAACAGAGAGAAACAGAGAATAGGATAGAGACCGAATGCCAGCCAGACAGATGAAGATGGACGGAGAGAGTTAAAAAAAATGAAAGAGGTCACACTCACCAAAGTAGACGGGCTTCCCACAGATTGGACAGTAGCCTACCATGATGATATCTAATTATTCAGCGTACAGGGTGGGTGCGTGCACTTTAACTTTGGTTGTGCGAAAATATATCCTACGAGCATATGTGAGCATATGTGTGTGAACCGAAAAAATTGACAGGAAAAGCATTAAACTGCAGATATGTCGGCAGCTGGTGAAGTCAAACCAGGATGTGGTGAGTGAGACGTCACAGGAAGAGAGGAAGATGTGCCTTAACTATCAGCAGCGGAAAAAAAGACACAGGCAACAATCTCTAATCACGTCTTCTGTATATGATAACCATGTAAGTAGGTATCATATTATGGGCAGTTGTAGGTATGTTCATACAAATGCTTTGGGTTAACAGCCATAACACTGTAAAGAGAGACAGAAAGAAAGAGGGGTGAGGAGAGAAGGGACAAAAACAGCTGTCAGCAGCTCAAGTTCACAGCTATCTTCTCTCCTTTCCTGCTGTTTTCACCCTCTTTTCTAGATTAAAAACAAGGAGTTGAGTCTCTCAATTGAAAAGAGAAACCTGAAACTTGTGCCTTTCTTTCCTTCTTTCTGTCAGTCCGCTATTTCTCTCTCTTTCCCTGTCACATACTCACACACATGCACGCCCCGCTCATTGACTCACACAGGCACACACCATGCACCCCTTTATACTCCCACACACACACACACACACACACACACACACACACACACACACACACACACACACACACACACACACACACACACACACACACACACACACTAAATAGGCCATACTTCTCCTCAATGACATCACATGAAGAGGCTGCAGCCAAAGAGCAGAGGGAGAGGCAGGGTGAGGTCGGGTTGGTTGAGGGACAGACAGAGGGGGAGGTGTGTGTACTTGTGTATGTGTGTGTGTGTGTGTGTGTGTGTGTGTGTGTGTGTGTGTGTGTGTGTGTGTGTGTGTGTGTGTGTGTGTGTGTGTGTGTGTGTGTGTGTGTGTGTGTGGAGGCAGTTATCCCCTCCGGATAAGAGATGGAAGTAGACCTGGGGAGGGACAGGGGTGAGAAGAGATGAGCGAGACAAGGATGGAGACAGTAGCCAGCCTCAGTTCAGCAGGGACAAAGGAGATGAACTCTGATGAACTTTGCAGAGCAGAACTGGAAAACTGTGGAAGACAGGCAAACGTCTGTGTGGTTCGATCCCTATCACTGTCAATGGGACCTGTTTCTTGCTTATGAATGACTGAAAGACATGTGCGTTGTACTACTGCATGATAGCAGGCAGGGAAATACAGCTAGTGGTGGAAGAAGTATTCAGATATTACATTTTAGTAAAAGTAGCAACACTCTAAGATGAAAGTACTATTATTATCCTAACAAGTAAAACTGTGGCAAGTATAAGCAGCAAAGTAAAAGTTATGAAAAATGGCCTTTGTCAGTTTCATATTTTTTTATTATTATTAAGGACGCATTACTGCAGGCCTACATAAAGCTTTAAGTGTGCTGGTAAGTTGTTTCTAAAGTGTTTAACGGGAACTTTTTGTTTGCCTTTTTTTATTATAGCACAGCTGAAGATAGACAGGAAACAGGGGAGCAAAGGGTCAGAGTAGCCCTGCGAGAACTTTCAGCTTCTGTACATGGGGCGCCGGCTCTAACCACTGAGGCACAGGGCGCCCCGTGTTTGGGAGTATTAAGCTGTTTTCACATATGAACCCATGGACAGTGTCAGGAGAATCATGTTTCTCTTTAACACATGTAGCGTACAACCACAGATTCTTTGCGTCAGTCGCGTTCTCACTTACTGAAAATACTCCCTTTGATTTAGGCGAGAGGTAGAGGTACTACATAATGTGGATTGAACGCAGACTGAGCAAATTTGTAAATTGGTCCAACCGAGACTTTTGACATTCTTTGATTTTGTCTCCTGTTTTGGTGTCAGTCCTTACTGACAGACGTTCCAGAACCTCTTTCCAGTTCGACATTTTTGTTGCTGTGTTTGTGTAAATCCCTCTTCTTCTAAACCCTCTGAGGTTTATTTTCCTCTCTGCTGTTGGCTGAAGCATGATATAAACCTCATCAACCAATCTCGGAGAATACACCGGAGAATCAGCGGCTGTATTCACATATGGGAACTTGTGATAAGTGATATTGAAACTGAAAAAGTGATTGAAATCAGTTTTAGGACTGATCATACATAGATTATAAATGGCGTAAGTGATGTCAAAGTCCGTAATTTAATTAAGGACTTCTTAAATCAAGCAGCTTGTTCACTTAAGCCCCTTACACACATGCACTGGGCACCTGAAATTATCTAGACATTACCTGGCAGAACTGTATGCGAGAGCACAAACGTCCAAATCAGTCAAACCGGGCTTCAAACGAGTTGGTAAGAGCCAACGCTGAAATCTTCAGAAAATAATTCAAGGAACGACAAGAGGCTTGGTTGTTTATGTCCAAACTATGAACGTGCTATGTGACCAAGGTGTCATCCGCCTTACATCCTCCCTTCTGCACTCTCTAGAAGTATCAAGCAGCCTGTAATGTAAAGCACAAGTATACAAGGTCCCATAATGTAACAAGGGAGATTTCCATGCCTTTTTTAAAAAAAATATAAAGCAGGTCAAGGTGCTATATACTGGGAAAGTATCAAAACACTCAATCCACAGAGAAATCTACTACAGTATGAGAAAAATAATGTGTTTTTTGAACATTGAAGCATGTTAATATGTTCAAGTATGAACCTGAAAATGAGCATAGTATAGGACTTTTAAGTCCCGTACTTGAGTAAATGTTAGTTACTTTCCAAAAACATGTATACAGTATTCAAACATGCACCCTTTTATTTAAAATATTTATGATGTCTTAAAGTATTTCACCAACCTTCACACATCACAAACACATCTGTGTATCACTCCTGTTGCTGATGAACTTTAGAAGGCCACGAAATATATGAAGTATTTCATCATTTGCATATTTGCCCGCATCCTTCTCCTGTGTGTCATGCTTTGCAGAGGGATGGAATACCAAGTAGCTATTTCCTCTGACCAGCCTTCCCCATTGGATAACCTATCATTTCTTTCCATCAGCATTCATTGTGTGTGGACAGCTCTAGGAGGGTTACATCATGAATCAGAGGCCAATGCACCCCGAACAATGTTATTTAAAAAATGCAAATGACGATGTAATTATCTTAACACAGAACATATATTAAATATGCACAAAAATAAAGCAGTGATTTGAGTCATTTGAGCGAGAGGAAACGGCTCGAAGGAGAAGCAGAGAGGATTTCCACAGGTTTAATGTAAAGGATTTGAGAGGAAAAATACAAATTAAAAAGAAAGAGGGAGCAGAGCATGGAGAAACAGAGGCGATGTTATTGTGAAATGGAGACAGAAAGGAAACAAGAGAAGAGAGGAGAGGGGGCGTTAAAACCACATTTCCCAGTGGATCTTTTGGTAAGTCCGCGTTGAGAAAACTGCCAAAACTCTTAACACACACATTCCCACACTGGCACACACATATGCATGGTTCACTTCTGCCAAGTCATATGAGATACACCAACACACACAGGATGGAGAGATGTGGGAATGTTTGTGTGTGAACAGGATTTATAGTAACATTCAGTGAGTGGTGGAAACAGACAGAGCTTGGAGGAGAGCGAGAGAAACACTGGCTCCTCTCCTCCGTCTCCTCTGGTGGGTTGGATCTTGTTGAGGCCAAACCCTCTGATGCCGGCTTTGAGAATTGTGTGCGGGGGGGAAGCAGGAAGTGGCTCACGAAAGAAAACGGCTGGAAGGATTCCTTCTTCCCACACATAAATGCACTCTTGATCACATGTGCATACACATGAAAGTACACACATACACACACAACAAAAAGGAGCTTTTGGAAGGCTTCATTTTCCCCACTCACTCTCACACACACCCACTCATCATCACGTTTCAGTTCTTGGCATCCTCCTTTCTCCCCAAAGCCCAGAATGTGACATGGCTTTGGGGTTGCATCTCAGCTGCATACACACAATCAGTCTCGCAATACAAGATATGACAAACAAAATCAAGCAGAATTAAAACGTTTGACAGAGAAGATAACCAAAGGACCACATGGTGATTTTCTTTTTGGTACTTATTTGAAACTTTTTTGCTTTCCTCTGATATTGCCGATGTGCCTGATTTGTCGATATGAAAATATCAGTTTTCTGGGTGACTTTTCCTTGCTTCTTTTTTTGAATCAACAGCAGAAAGGGAAACAGCTTAAGCTGTTCCTAACCAAGCCAAACAAATCTCTCATGCTTTACTGTTTTAAAGCCATTCTGGTGCTCATCTGGCACAGCTGCTGGGATATTTTGGTCCACTATGGTGTGGCCGGTCATTTCTGGGGTGTGTTTTCCACAAATTTCCCCCTCTCTGATGGCCTTTCTGGAGTCAGAGGCTATAATCCTCTACTTAGGGTATCAACGGATGGAAAAGTCAGAAAAATAAGTCCTTGTTTTTCACTATTAATCTGGCAAAGCCTATAAGTCCCCTCATGGCTGATATGATTATGACATACTATTACTACATGATTAGTAGCTGTGAGTAGCTGGGTCAGTCAGATTGCATTACGGGATATTTTGTTGTTTTGTTTATTGTGTGTGTGTGTGTGAGTGTGTGTGCATAAATCACACAGGTTTTGATGCCACTATGGCTTTCAATTCTCTGTAGGGCTGATATGTAATGCCAATCCTCCAAATGGCTAAAAAGACGCTTGAAATACCATACACACACACACAAACATGCAAGTACACACCATGCCATGAACGAAACATCTAGCATCCATTTGTTGTTATGATGCCATTCACTTTAAGCTGCTTAACAAAAGAGAGTAAACACAGTAAAGTCTATGAAGAGACTTTTTTATCCCAGTATAGTGGCAACTGGGTCAGTCAATTGGTCGGTCCACCATTTTGATTTGGCTGGAGAGGTGCCAGTTCATCTCGTCAGCACTGCTGAGGTGCTGTTGAGCAAGGCACCAAACCCCCAACTGCCCGGGGCGCCGGTCACTGGCAGCCCCCTCGCTCTAACATCTCTCCATTAGTTGCATGTATGTTGTGTGTGTGTGTGTGTGTGTGTGTGTGTGTGTGTGTGTGTGTGTGTGTGTGTGTGTGTGTGTGTGTGTGTGTGTGTGTGTGTGTGTGTGTGTGTGTGTGTGTGTGTAAAATTTAAAAATAGAGTGAAAATTGAATTTCCCCATTGCGGGACAAATAAAGGAATTCTTCTTCAAGGTCCGCAGAGGATGAATCCAGTCCCTTTCACACATGCACTGTAACCGCAGGCATTAGCAGGTGAAGATGTATGACAATACAAGTGTCTAAATCAACTGGACCAGACATCAAATGGAGTTAACCCTCTCAGTTCCCCAATACAAAGTCTGTCTGTTGTCCGATTGAGCAACCTCTTCTCATCCCAACTCGTCACATACAGACACTTTGTCAGGACCCCTTGGTATCACTTGTAAACACACTGGATAGCCCTGCGCATCAAAACGTTATGCTCCACTAGTCACTGTTTTAAACACAGGGAACATGTGGTTAATGTGAATTCAAACAAAATTACATAGTTAGGTTCAGGCAACAAAACCACTTGGTTAGTGTTAAGAAAAGATCATGAAGATCCTAAGTGCATTTGTAATGTAACTACTACAATCACACATGCATGAGACACACAAGACATGAACTGCGATCTCCTGGGCAAAAGTCCTGTGTTTGTTTGATTCCATCCACCATCCTGACCTTTGACGCTCTTATTTACGGGGCATCTTATTATGCTTATTATATACGTTTCATACGGATCAATTCTGATTCTCAATTCTCATTTAACATGCTGCAAACGAGAACAGTCTGGATTCAGACCACGTTCTTAGCAGGTCATTTTCCGGAGAAGTGTTAGCGAATGGGTGTGTTGATGATGTGTATATCATGGATTGGTGCAATCCCGAACAATATGTGAAGAAGAAGGGTGATTCACACGCCAACAAAAATGTCTAGCTGGAGAGAGGACGTGATTCGAGAACTTTGGTCGATAAGGGCTGACATCAAAATCATCTGTCAAATTCAAAGAACGGCAAGAGACTTGGATGTCTATGACTGGCTACGTGGCTGTGGTATAACCTGTCCTGCCTTGTGCACACTTGACCAAAGTGCTAACCCCACCTAATCCTTCCAGTGCGTGAGAACATGTCTGGCACGGACAAACTCCTGTTGTGTGCTACATGTGTGAAAGGGAAACTAGAGACCATGTCCGGACTTGATTCTCCTAACAATGTCTGAAGTTCATATAAGAAAACAGCTCTACTTACTGGTGATCCTGTGACTTTTCCTGTAATGCAGTAGCTTTAAGTGAAATGTCTCGAAAACTTGAGGATGGATTGCCATGAAACCTGGTAGTTTCCATCTAGCACCACCCGTAGGTCAAAATCTCTGACTAAAACCTTGGTGAATTGGCACAAATTTTGGTACAGACATTTGTGTTCCCCCTCACGATGAATTACAATAGCCTAACTATGGGCAGATCAAATATTCATGTGATTGTTGCTCTAGAAGAACACCTGAGGACCGAATTGTTATCTGAATAAAAGATAAATGCATATGAAGCCATGTGTTCCACACTTTTTTCCAACTTTCAAGTCTACTTCCAGTGATCAGCACCTCACATGATTCCAGTGATCTGCACCTTCGGCGTGTGTCACTTTTCTCTATTATAAAATGATGCGTAAGACATGTTTCAATTTGATTGAATGATGCAACGATAAATAAAATATCTTTCTTGGGTTATTTCACTCATTTAGCTTCAGCGAGAACAAGCTGAAACAGATTGCGTGGAATAAGATGATTTTAACAACCTTAAACCTAACCTAAGGGGAAACAACAAAAACTGTATATTAAGTGGATTATATGCTCATTATACACAGTTTCAAACTTGAAGAGTCGACCTAATTCATTCTGCAGGGTTCGGAGTGTGTAGCGCCCGGTTCTCGTGGCTGGTCCCACCTATTGTTTAGATCAGCTTGGGGAAACAGAGGGGCAGGCAGAAGGAAAGAACCTAATGTGTTGCTTCTTGCCTGTGCATTCTTGGCATAGCTCTTTGCCCTTTTCATTTTTTGACTGTGATTTTTTTTTTTCTTCCTTGCTTTAATAGTGAAGCCAAGGGTCCACAGCCAGCCAAGTCCCACCGCTCCAGTCTGGCTAAGCCACAGAAAGCTTGGCTTCCTCTACTCTCTCTGCTCTCCCTCTCATTCTCCATGTATGACTACAGTATGCGTCCCTCTGTCTTTGAATGTTTCTCGATGTCACTATGTCTCTCCTGTTAGTCTCTTTCCTCTCTGTTTCATTTTTTGTGTCTGTCTGCGTTGGTCAATCTGCCTTTTTGTCTCAATTTCTGTCTTCTTTTTTTCCCATGTTCTCTTCTAACAAACACACACTCACCACCCCCTTTATTTCCCTGCCTGTCAGTCAGAGCCAGCGGACTGGTTTAGCAGGCGGGGTTCAGCTGGGCTCCACAAACACATGGCTCTCAATCTGCCTTCTCGTGTGTGCTGGAATGGTATTACTTTTGCTATGCTATTCTTGCTCTCTATTTAATCTTCTTTTAATTTAATGGACATGTTTATGGACGGTTAAATATTTACATATGGACAAGGGTAAACATTATACTGCATATGGCCTCATGGGTTTCTTTTTATAGACTAACAAATTCCAAACACCTAGATCATTTAAAACATCCTCATTGTCACATATAGCTACCTTTCCAAAATTGCATAACGATTAGGTAACAGAAGGCACTGTGTCTTTTTCTACACAATACGCACACAAGTTTGAATGTATCCATATGAGACAGTGTTGGCAATTTGCTCCTCTCTGTCTCTCAAGTGAAATTGAATTATAGATCAAGAACCCCTTATGTGCACTAAAAACAGAATTCTCCAACTCAAACAAAGCCGGCTCCCTCTTCTACTACGCCCATTTCTATCTGATCAGCACCATTCATTCCCCCACTTAGACAGGAATCTAATTAGACTAGAATATCAACATTAAAACACATATCTGACCCCCTCCCTCCTCTCTCTCTTTGTTTCTCTGCTCTTCCCTACAGCTGGTGAGAGTATGGTTTGTGGCTGCCCCTCCCCCAGCGTTTGAACGAGCCAATAAGAGAGCACGTCAGCAAAATAACCCCCCCTCTACACACATACACACACACCATCCCTCGTTTTCCCTTACCACCCCATCCATTCCCAACCCCATCCCCCAGAGCCCTCTCTCCACCCCATCCCCCTTTCCTACCACCCCTAACCCACTTACTCATCCTGCCTCCACCCTCCCTCACACCCACGGGACATCCCCACCCTGTCTACTTTCTCACCCGTGTTCATCCTCCCTAGTCTTCTTCCCTTATTCCTCTCACTCTCCTTCCCATTCACCCTTCTTTTTCTGGACACCCTTTTCTCCAGTCTCCCTCTCCTTCATTACACCCACTCGCCATTTTCCTTATCCCCATCTCTGCCACTCTCCTTCCTTCCCCCACCTTTCTCTCTCCTCCATCCCTCGCTCTCCCTCCTCTGTGGCCTTATCTTATGAATATCGGTAGCACACTGGGTGAAAAATTGATCCTCCCCGCCTGTCTGTGGACGCTGCCACAGCGCATTAGCCTGTGTGTGTGATGTGTGTGTGTGTGTGTGATGTGTGTGTTTGTGGAGGCTTGCTGCTTGCAGGGGAGAGGGAGGGGGGGAGAGGGAGGGAGGAGAGGAGGAGTGAGGGCAGGAGGGTGGGAGGGATATTTGCATATCATCAAAGTAGGGAAAGGGAGTGTAATGAGGAGAGAATGTGTGTGTTGGATGTGTGTGTATTAGGAGTGGTGTTGATGTGTTGGGGTTGAGTGTGTGTGAAATGAGAGAACAAAACCAATGGAATATGGTATGGGAGGTGAGATGAACTGGGATGGGTGAGGGTGTGGGTGTATGAGAGGGCAGACAGAAATCACATGCATGCTTTCCTTCATAAGCCATCCATCACACCCCTCACCCCCCTCTCTCTCACACACACACACACACACACACACACACACACACACACACACACACACACACACACACACACACACACACACACACACACACACACACACACAGGACACATAGAATATCAACACTACACATTATTTACACTGGTTTACGTCAGTAATGTTGTATACAGGCCATATCGTGACCTTTGCCAGAATAGCCCTCCACCAGAAAGCCTCACCCATCGCTGAAAATGTGGGAAATTACCATAAACCAACTAATTTCCCTATTCTAAGAAAATAAGAGGTCAAATGGTGTGTGTGAGGAGGAAGAAGACACTTGCACAAACTTGTTCTTTCCGTGAGAAATAGCAGAAGGTTACACAGACAGACTCGTTTCCTCTAGATTGGATGGTGAAAACTCAATTAAGCCTATTTAAATCCGATGTGAGCTACACCAACCCCCCCCCCCCTTTTATGTTTGTCACTCTTTATTTTCTTCCTGTATCTGTTTTGTTTTCTAGCCACTGTACGCAACTTCTGCAAACACAGCAAATACTTATTCTTAAAGTTCGGCTCCAGGAGAAACAGCTGCAATGGGTAGACTCGGTATTTGTAAATAAATAATTTAAAGACCCTTTTAGCCTGCCTCTCTGCAGCTTCTGATTTAACAGGAGACATAATCGAGTACCGATCTCCAACAAATTTATATTGCCAGTAAAGTCGTGGTTCTAAAGTAAAGTGGATGGAAACAAACCACACTTAACCTTTTTAAGTAGAGTTCCATAGTCTTTTGTTCTCTGTGAATTTGTGAAGGGGTCACATGCTTAAAAACAACTACAAACGCTTTCTGTGTTCTGGTATCGATTGGGCATGGCTGGTGAAATCCGACTTGAGCGTTGACGGTCTGTCACATCGCTGACACCAAGCGAACACTGGACGCACACACACACACTCACACTCGCATACACTCACGCTGGGTTCACAGTGTATTATCGACAGATACGAGTCAGGAGTACGGTCGAGGAGAGCACATTGAAGGTAAGTTGTTGTAAAAAAACTACTCAGGGCAGGGAAATTAGACCGGGTTTCAGTGGTAGATTAAGAGGCGGGGTTATTCCTTGAAATCGTGTTAATTTTAGCCGTGGTTCCTTCTTTGTAATTTTAGGTTGACCACTTTTTTATCTTTCTCTTTGCGCTTTGTCGTGTGTCCCCTTACCAGCTTGGAAAACATTGCCGGATCCCGATAACTCATTTAAATAACCTAGAATTAGTTTTAAATAGTCTTTTTTTCGTTTTGTTAGTATTAACCAGGCAATTTAAAGGGATTTGAGGCGTGGGTGGCTAGCAACGGGGTTTTTCTGTGTGTTGGTCTGTGGAGGAGGAGGGGTTGGTTCGGCTTTGCCAAGCTAGTGAACGACATTACGCATACTGGCTAAACAAGTTTATATCGCTGTTAAAGTGGTCAAAGTTGTCTTAAACTCCATACGAGTATTAATACGCTTATGAGAAAGCGACTGGGTATGCTAGCACGGTTATTGTACGGTTAGAATAAGAGGAATAACGCGTTTACTAGTATGCTATGCGCAACGTTAGCATATCCCCCCAGCGTTAGCCTCCTGTGAGCTCGCGAGCCTCGATGCTCGGTTGTTACGAACTAAACGTCGTTGGGGAACCACGATATTTAACGTTACTATCTTGTGTAAGTAGCTCCGTAATTATTTTAACCTCAATCACAGACCCTGGCCACAGTTGTGTTTCGTTATAAACGCGAGCATGTCGCTGATATCTCGAATAGACGACGCTGCTGTTAGTTGTTGAACCAGTTTGGGGAAGACTGTGTTGTTTAGTGACGGTACTTCACTGACAAACTTGAGGGAAGTAGCTGCCCAGAGTTTGAACACACACACACACGCTTGTCCAAATAGCTACTGGTGGTTGACATTAAGGTTTTGTGTGTGAACAACAACGTTAACAAAGAACCCAGTTTAACCGTTCGCCACTCTCCAACTTTGCATTTTTAAACAGTGACCAAAAGCTCATTCTGTGCGAGGAAACGAGAGGAAAAACGCAGGAGAAAAAAAAGAAGAGCAACAGAGGAAATCCCCCGAAAGGAAATGCCAATCGCAGCCGCTGGACAGCCAACGACCCAGGAGCCTAGAGTTTGCCCCCGGCTGCCCTCCACCCCGGAGCCTGTCCCCAAAGGGGCTGATTTATTCGACGAGGCGGGGGCGGCGGAGTCGGCGGTGCGAACAGAGTACGGGGGCGCTGAGGGGGGCAGAGGACTCGGGGGCTATAGTTACAGCCAGAGCGGCGCTAGGGGCTTTGTACAGCCCGGATCCACCATCGGCTCTCCGCCGCAGTCCCCAGCCGCGTCCTCCTCTTTTCTCTTCCATCCACTTCACCCCCACCAAATGGCCATGGAGCCCCCAAGAACTCGATCGCGTTCACGGTCCGGATATTACCAGCAGTACGGTGGTGGGAATGGAATTACCGGCGGCGGAGTCATGGGATCTAACCATCATCACCACCACCATCATCATCAGCAGCAGCAGCAGCAACAACTGCATCCACAGCAGCAGCAGCACGGTGCCGGTTGCGCACCACTAGGAGCTCACAGCAACCACCCAGAGAACCAGCCGCGAGCCCCAGGAAGTAACGCCTCTCCCGGCATTCAGAGGCTTTCTTCGGTTCCTGGAGCGCACCGCATCCAGGCGGCAGGTAAATGTCCCTACTTGTCATTGTCACTGACTGTGTATGTGGTAATGTACCCATGACCAAGAGAGGCAGATTCGACTTTATTATTTACATAAGCACCAAGTTGAAGTGATAGAAGTCGAGGTGTTTATACTTTGTTTTTTTAAGGCAAATTGAGAGGAGGGGGCTATGCTGGGGTTGGCATGCATGACCAACATGTCTGTGCAAGTGTGAACACATTGGTTGAATTCAAATTAGACAGGGTGTTTTATGTGCTAAGTTGCCACAGAGCTGCAGTGTAGATGTGGTTCATAGTTTGCACATAGGCTACAGTAGGTAAATGAACAACAGCAGTCTGCGGTGTGGAGCCTCAAGCGTATTGAGCTGTTGTGTGTAGTTTATTACTCAGGCTGTGTTTCTTAAGGCACTGTAGCATCATGTCTACTTTTAGTCAACTTCAAAAACACTGAGGTAACAAGGCAAATCTTTGTCCAAACTAGGCATAGGTACAACATGAAGGCTAGATAACCCAGGGTTTTTTCTTTGTGGCCTCTAAATATTTAGTTGTGAACAAGAACTATGAAAAGGGGCACTCCTCGCATATTTCTGCAGTGACACTTGTGTTCATTTTATGCACCCGCTTGTATAGCTGTTGAAGTGGCATGTTTCTTTTCACATTGACCTACTGAAATCATAGCAATGTATATCTTCAACTGATGTAGTACTTAAGAAAATCGGTTTAAAGATAAAATTGAATGTCTCATGTTGTATGAAATTGGATGGCCATGGCCTCTATTACAACATACAGAGTCTTCTGAGCTGGATGAGCATATTCTGTTTCAGATAAAGGGTTCTACTAGAAAGAAAAGCTGTGCTTTGATGTTTGTGCTTCATTGCCAAGCAAAACTTAGAGTGTGAATGGACTTGTGTCGGGCAAAATACATGTAAGGGCACTCCGACAGCGAATGCAGTGCAGTGAACCACACAACATGGAAACAGCAGTGCTAGAGTTTCACATTCAACAAGGTTATGGGAACGCTTTTCTTCCAGCACACCTAACAGGCTTCTCAGGTTGGGAAAATGCTTGGTCGGTAGTTTTCTCCTTCGGTGCTTTGGGGGATATTTTTTTTAAGTGGTCATCTCATGGAAATAATTGATTAATTGATTTCTCACATTCTCTTATGTACAAATCACGAGACATATTTTTGGGTGGTATACAGAATTACAGATTAAACGAAAGGAGGCGTTTAAGAGGATTTTCTTTTTGTTTTGTATTGCCAAAACCTCACAGTGAAAGTTTTGCTCTGTCCTGGACGAGCAGACTTGACTACTCTGATTCAACATGTTGGGATAACTAAACATGCACAGACTAAGAGCCCAGTCATTCCTCTCATTGAGCAACTCATGATATAGTTTAGTCACTACACATGCATTATTTTCTTTGGGAAACACAATCCTACATGTTGAGATTAATCTATGTTGTATATAACAGCACAATCCGATACATAACAGCCCCTGAAATCTGTGTCTTGACTGCCACCTTCTAAACAAAATGTATCTGCGTATATGTGTGTACATGAGTGAGCAACTGAGTCTGCCGTCTGGAATTACCTGTCTGGGAGAGTGAGAGTAAGAAAAAAACAGCTGAACATACATAAACAAACACAGGCCCCTCCTGGACTGCCAGCCTGCAGCTTGTCTCGCAATTTGTGTGTTCTATGTCTAGCTTTGTATAGGCTTGTTGGGTTTCAGGGAAATCAAGCTCCGTGTTTGTATTAGAAAGGTAAACCAGGAAGAACTGAGACAAAGGATGTAAAAAAAAAAAAGAATAAAACTAGAGATCATTGTGCCAAGTCCCATTGCATCACCACATCCGGTGAACTAGTCATCGGCAGAGTTTATCGGTCTGCTGTAACCTATGACCCATACTCTGTCATGGTAGCTTCGCCATGACATGTAGGATAGCACAAATCAATGGGTAGAATGACTATATTGTATTTCCATCCAAATGGATTTCGATCTGGAGGGGGAGGAAACAACAAGGACTTATAGATACTCTCTCGTTACGTGGATTAATTTCTATTAGACCTGAATTGCACAGCACACAAAAGAACAGTAATGAAAAGAATATAGTCGTGCATACATTTGTAATTGTACACAGTCTGACTACCAAAAGTACCAAAACATGAAGAAGCATATGCAAAGCTTTACTTAGTATCTGGGAAGCGCTTTAAGATTAAAGCAGTTGCTTTATTTTGAAATCAAAAACAAGGCAGCATTTGAGTGCTATTTACATGGTTTACAAAGGGAAGCCTAAAGGCTAATTTATAGTTGAATATTCTCCTACACAAGTGAAGCAGCTGGCTAGCCGGACCTTTCCCAACACTACACACCTTTTTCTTAGACTCTCTTTCCATTCCTAGAGTGGATCTTGCTTGTTGGGAGAGAAGGAGAGCTACTTAGTCCATTCTTCCAGTGCTAGTCACCTGCGTTGGGTATGAAAGCTAATGATATCTTGTACTCTTCAATCCCTCCCCCTCTCTAGTAGTCTATTCTAAATCCTTTTCCCCTTTTGTGCCTTGTTCTTTCATGTGTGTTTTATACAGTGTGTAGTGCTCACATTTGTCCTATTCTCTTTTTGAGATTCTATCTCATGTAACTTTCCACTAGACTTTGCTTACCATATTAAGGACATTGTCTGACAAGGTAAAAAGACTCCTTCAAATCCCATGTCTGCAAAATTTCGTTTCAAGGTGCAAAGGAGAAGCACATAAAATGTAGAAGTACTTAAGATTAAGTTCCCACCAAATGCTCAAAACCTCTGCCAAATTGGTTAAAGTGGATAAAAACATCCTCTGTAGCAGTTGATATCCTATCCTGATTCTGACCCACCTCTGTTACAGCCTGTCCCCTCTTAGTCACATTCATCGCTCCCTCCCCTCTGGAGCAGTCAACCCTTTCTGTACCCCTCCGGTCCATTTTCTCTGGCCTCCTCCCTCACATTTGTCTAATGGAGGGATCGTTTTAATGGATTGCCCAAAGCCGCAGAGGGACAGACACTCCTGCCACTCTACCTTTACCCCTCCACTCCACTCCTATCCTCTCCATCCCCTGTCTGTAACAGAAGTGGAAACATGCACTCTCTTTTTTTTACTTTCCTTTGTCTTGTCTCCCAGGCAACCCCCTCCCGTTTGAAGAGAAACCCTTTCACTTGGATCGACCAAGTAGCAGGGGTTTCCTGCTACTCCGTCACTCCAAATAATCAACAAAGCTGTCAGTTTTGTCAGCAAGAGAAGATCCAAGGGGTAGAGGACAATGACCTCAAATTAGCTTTAAACCCAAAAGATGGGCTCTGATCTGGTTTGGGGGAAAATTACTGA
Organism: Echiichthys vipera; assembly: GCF_963691815.1. Classification (NCBI taxonomy): domain Eukaryota; kingdom Metazoa; phylum Chordata; class Actinopteri; order Perciformes; family Trachinidae; genus Echiichthys; species Echiichthys vipera. The sequence goes on from NC_139827.1 coordinate 26,888,777, forward strand.
AAATGCTGAATGTCACTAAAGCCTTAGGTAATGTCAATATAGGGAGAATACAAGAGTGCAAAAAATGAACTGGAGAGGAGAGTCGGCTTTAAAAGAAGCTATGGGTTAGATTAATCAGTTATATGAGTTGATGTGCAGTGCATGAGTTTTAGGAAGGTCAGGTGCCGAGAGAGTGTTAGGAAGGGGAAAAAGGGAGAGAAGCACAGTCAAAAGAGGATGTTAACAAGTTTCTTGGAATAGGGCTGACTGGAGGAGGCACAGGGGTGTCATGAATATTATTGTAAGCAAAGCACAGAGAGGAAGCATGCTTCATCAACAGTGTGCGACCTGTGAGGAGGCGTGGATACTGTTGCTGGAGAGAGAAAGCCGAAATGATTGGCTGGGAGCAGATGGAGGCATGGTAGAGGGTAGGATATGGGTGGATGGAATTGAGAGTAGCGGCAGAAAGTTTGTGAGTGTAGAGAACAGTATGTGTGAGAAATACATGAATACATGTTGAGAGAGTAAGGAGACGGGAGTAAGGGTGTATACTCCTGCTCCATACTGTAGGTGCAAATCCATGGTTCCACTATCCACTAGATGTAGTTCAGAAGAAGTGTGTCTTCAGGCAGCTAGATTTGTTATTGTCTTCATAGTATTATTAGGGCTGGGACTTTAAGACGTTAATTACGATGAATTAATTACAGAAAAAATAACAACAACAAAAATTAATCGCAATTTATTTTTGAACATTGTGGAACGTTGCTCATTGCACGAGTTCCCGCCCGGCCCGTGATACTGACGCACAGGAGGCAACACGAGAGAAATGAAACCGATGAGAAGCAAAATGAGTTGTTGTTGGGTTCAGTGGACGGACATTTGAGTTCTAAAGTCCAGTTCAGACCGCTGAAACTTTCACCTGCGATGTTCGAAAACAGTTGCATTGCGAATCTTTGGTCTGAACTGGGCTTTAGAAACGACCAAGTGGAAACATGGACAACGGCTGTGTAGAAATTCTCCTCCCCCGGAGCTCTTCAGCTTCCGCTCCACCCCAGTGCAGAACATGCTGCAGCTAACGTTAGCACAGACAACGCTCCTAGAAGGGACTGTCATTAGTTGATGGATCATTTTAGTTTCTGTGTTTTTGAAAACATGGGAGAAAAGCACTCTATGTTTAACTGTTTATTTTATGCAATGGCTATTATTATAAATACTTTTGCAGTGTTAGGTTTCCACTTTTCTTGAATATACCATACTAAGCACCTTTTTATCTTTTATTCTATATTAATTCATAGTCATTGTAAAATGTTGCTACTTGTTTCGAATATTGATATGTGATTAATTGCTATTAATTAATCACAAAGCCTCTAATTAATTAGATTATTTTTGTCACACCACTAATTATTATTATTAGTATTATGGCGGGACTGCCGATAACTGATTTCATTAAGTTTAAATCCAACGTTAAGATGAATTCTTTCTCACCTGCAACAGATACCAACAGTTCTGTTTCTTCCTTCTTTAGCAATTCTGTATGTCAACATTTAACAGTTGTAGTTAACATCTTCAACTTTTTTTTGTCATTTCAACATAACCCCGTTTCTTCTCTTGTTGTCCTCTTTTTGCCTATGTTTTGTAATGATTTTGCAAAGTGAGGTCCGAATCGACTGAATACCCGACTGCGAGTGTAGATGTTGATTGAGGTAATAAATACACTTGTTTGGGTCTTTTTGAAAAAAAAATCATGTTTTCTTTTGGCAAAACAAAGATTGTTTTTAGTCAGTAATCAGTTTCTTGGGGTTAAAATCACTGATTTTGACAAACCCTTACAGATTTTGACAAAGTCAGATTATCGACATATGTAGCTGTTGTTGTTGTTTGTTTGCATATCTTTGCTATATTCCTTCATCTAAGTCTAAAGTGATACCACCTACTTGTATTATTAGCACCACACAGTAAAAATAGAAGAATTCTTAAGGAAATAATGATCTCAAATTCAGAATAAAATTTATTTGAGATTCAATTCAAAATTGACCATTTTCATATATGCACTGACACTGATCTCCTGGCTGTAAATTTTGAATCGGTTGCCCCAAAGACACAGAATGAGTACTTTTCTTACAAGTTATTCCCATAAGGATCCTCAAAATGTACTTTTAATGAGTTGATGGCTCAGTTTGTGGTAATAGTGTTGAGATTTATGATAGAAAAAGAGAATTAAGACTGTCATGTGTCTCAGCCATTCTGTCCATTATTTTCGCTCCCTTAACACATCCTCTCAGATGTCTTCTGTCCTTCATTCGGGCATAAGGAGCAATAGAGGGAGATAGTGAGGACAGAAACAGCATTGAGAGAGTAAGGAGTGACTGTGTGCATACAAGGCTTGTTTAGTTGCTGCCTGGGTGGGCTTGGAGTAGGAACGGGAGTGTCAGAAACGAATGCGTACATAGAGACAAGCGTTAGTGTCGAAACAGTTAACAGAAGTTAAATCAAGAGAGCAAAGGTAGATTCCACATAAACTAACATGTTTAGTAGGGACATTTCACTGAAATATCAACCATAGGCAATACCAATGAATACTGATTTATACACTGGAGTTGTTATTGCCAGCGAAACTGTATGAGGCGGTTTCCATTTGGTAAAAACATCTGATCTGAATGATCCGATCATAAGTGGACAGCTCTCAGTTTGTTCACACCTGGCAGCAGCCTGCTTATCCACATGCGTCTTCAGTGACCACTTGTGATCTGCTCCATATGTAAATCAACACATACACAATTTCCGTTTAAGATAACCTACATATTTAAATGAAAAATCCTTTTTGTTAATGTTGTTACTCTTATCTCACATAAATCATTATTACTTAAGCGTGAGATGATTCATGAAAGAGCGATTTTCTACCTCAGACTTTTCTCGCTTATAAACGCTGATCTTTGTGTGCAATATGTTCAGAATTTCAGGTGTATTTTATGAACATATAAATAACAATGTTTACTTGCCTTGATTTGTGCAGGACAGCAGAGAGAAAGACATTTTAAAAGTCTCCGTGTTCAGCTCGCTGGCTGCTGTAGTTTACCATCATGTTAAATTACTGCAGATGAAGCCCATTTCCGGATTTCGCTGTTTCACAATAAGCCGCTCTGACTTGTCAATATCAATGGGGGACGCTACAACAAAAGAACAAGAATATCTGTAGCAATATATCCACATATTCATGACTTCCGATACGTTTTATTAACCTTAAAATAAGGTTAGTATCTGGCCCTGGGGCGGCCTTTAAATGGCAACAGCGGAAAAACTCCAGAGAGCTGCCTGAATAAGTGCATCTACAGCTGTATGAGGAACAAACGGACACATCACCAAAAGTCTGATAACAGCCAGAACAGACAAGTCACTCTCAGTGGTTTCTGCAACATAAAATACTTTCAAAAAAATAATGTTTAAAAATACAAAACCGCAAAAATACACAGAGCTACAGGCTCAGACACAGCCTGTGAATGAGGACGTACTTCCTCTCTTGCAGAAGACTTAGTTGAGTAGGCTGTCCTTAAGAGTCAAATACCTGTTCTCAATACTATCAGAATGTGACCACATGTTGCCTGAAGCACCTCCGAATGTGGTTTTTGACATCCAATCTCAATGCGTCATCAATGCGTCCTGCAAGTGTTTTTACCTGGAGTTAGAACTGTCCACTTGAGGTCGGATCTCTCAGACCACGTGTTGCTGCCAAATGGAAACCGGGTCTATGAGCATCACAAAGCAGTCAGACAGGTATTGTCCTTGAGCTGCTAGTGTGTATCGAGCACTGATGCCCTGGATGTTAGAAGAGCTACTTCAAAAGCTCTTTTCTAAATTAAAACATTTTGAAGGATTATTTTTTGATGTATCAGTGTTTTGTATGCCTACATTGTAAGCCAGCCTGTTAGGATTAGCAACTGTTTCCTGCTGCACAGCTTCTCAGTTCTGTGACCAAAAATATAACAAAATGACAGGAAGCAATGGGCTCATTCTAAGAGCTGCCAAAGACAGCCCTGATGCTGCCACTATGAGTCTAAGGGCGCACTCACACTGTCCGTCCGTACCGTGCCCTGTGCTTTAGGGTACTTGTCCCCCTCTCCCCCCGCGGCCCAGGTCCGTTTGTACTGCCACTGCCTGGGCCTCTCGCGAATGCTTCTTGCCTGTCCATACGCCATCACCCCGTAACACGTCACACGTTTTGTTTTTTTTCTATGTCCGAACAGGCGCACATAAAATTACGTTAGAGCTGCCGTAGGCCTCATGCTCGTACACGTGCGCACGCTTATGCTCGTACATGTGCAAACGGGCTTTACAAAAGCCCACCTCTCCCAGACGGTCCGTGGCCGGCAAGCTGGCCGCAGCTAGGCGCGGTATGGTTGCACTCACACGGGTCAAGCGAACTAGGCTTTACCCGTAAAACCTGTTTGGCAACGGTACGGATGGACAGTGTGAGTGCGACCTAAAGAACAAAGTTCTCAATCTTACACACAAAAGATCTTTAAAGTAAGATCCCCTAAATCTAAAAATATGCAAATGGTTGTAGTGCTTGACACAAAATGCCTCTCATTTTCTTGAAAAGTCCATGGGAAAATGACCCTACCTCTCACCTGCTTTATTGCCTAAGTAAACATTTAAAATAATGGCCGGCAAAATGTAACAAAGACATTCATTTGAACTGAAACTGTTTTTGTGTAAGCAAGCACATTGCCCCTTTAATACCACAAGTTTTATGTTACATACTGTACACGTCACTGCTGACTGGGTAACACACCCACCAAACGAGAGAGAAAATACCTCAGAACCGGTTGCACACTGTTTTTCAGATTGATATATCAGGGGCTTGCCCTGATCAGTGTCACAGCCTCTTGAGTCATTAGTTTACTTTCCTCACTACCATTTCTCTTCTTGTGCATAGATTCACTTAATCTGAACTGCCAATCAGAACGATTTCTCCCACCGACCAGCTCCACTGCCGAGTCAACATGTTGAGTCGGCCCAAAGTTCCAACGCGTGAATACTAGGGTGACAGACCCCCACAGCCAGCCCACCTTTAAACTATAAGGGGAGCACAGAACTTTCCCCTTCAGCAAATGAATGTGAGAGCTATCATCAAGTGTTAAACTCTGTAATGCACCATGCTGTACAGTAAAGGTCACATACATTGACTGTTATCAACCACATAATAAAAGGTTGCAAGCTCTGGTATGGGTGAGGTGTGTAGAAGGGTTAAAAAGCCGATTGCTGCTTGTGAAGGGATGCACAGAAAAGGTTTCTGGGTAGCTGTAGCTCACACAGGCTTGTGAATTAAATACCATGCTCGCCTTCACAGTTTCAACTGCACATCATGTACTTGCAGTGCTGTGTGAATCAAGCCAGCTGTGATTGGTTGGTTAGGTAAGAATTTGTTTTCTCATTTATTAAATGTGCTTTCTAAGGTTGAAAACAGGTTGAGGTGTCTGTGTCTTTATGTCAATCCAGCGCATTCTCATTCGGGCCTAAGGGATGCTGCTGCCTTTAATAACTTCACAATCAAATATGTTGAGTGCAAACACCTGCACATGTTCTGTGGGATGTATAAGCAGTTTTCGGACTTGAGAAGAAGTGCTAGATGGAGGAGGACCTCAAGGACTGCAGCAGCAACAGAACAGAGAGAAAAGATAATGAGAAAGATAATGAGGAAGGAGAGAACAACAATAAATGGATGGAGGACAATGAGGTGGGGGAGAGGTAGAATCAGTCCCATTTACACACACACACACACACACACACACACACACACACACACACACACACACACACACACACACACACACACACACACACACACACACACACACACACACACACACACACACACACACACACACACACACACACACACACACACACACACACACACACACACACACACACACGCGCCATCAGGCCTGTGTGAAGCAGTGTTAGGCAGGTAATGGCTGGGCAGGCGTTACATGCCCACCTATTTTAAGCCTGTATGGCAGCTTGTTACTCGACTCTGCTTTGCGCTAGGGTGTGAAGTGTGCTGTGACATGTGTTCAGGAGGCGGGGTGATGTGGTGTGTGTGTGTTACCCACATATGCCCCGCTGAAATTGTCTTTACTTCATGTATGTAAATTGGTACAAGTTCTGCAGCAATGTTTCTGTCCATTTCCCCATTTGTTTCTGTTCAGCTGGTGATTTGTAAAGTAAACCTGTCACTTATCTATCATCTTATCTATCTATTACCTCTTCTATTCATCCACTTTCCCCTGTGTTTTCCTGTTTTGACATGAGAAGGGAAGTTTAATAGAGAAAAACTGCAACAGGGAGGGCGATGGTGCTCATAGGCAGAGATGGTGCGATAGGGAAAGCATGGAAATGTGGATGCTGGAGATATAGCAGCAGGGATATATGGGAGAAAGACAGGCCGGCAGATAGGGAAATAGATCGGTGGCAGGGAGGGATGGTGATGAAGTGATGGATAGTGTGAGGAGGAGGAGGATGTGTGAGAAGGGTGTCTGAGCTGAGTGCAAAGGGGGGGAGAGAGGGATGAGAAAGTGAGGGAGAGGTGGAGGAAATGGATAGAAATAGCTGATGCACTCTGAGGCTTACAGAAAATCAATAGCAGTCAAGAGGGGAAGCCACAACCCCCACCCTCTCACTCTCTCCTTACCTCTCTGACTGCTCTCTCCCCCCTTATTTTTTTTGCTCCAGTCTATCTTTTCCCATCTCCCTGGTCTCCTCAGTGCCTTCACCCTTTCGTTTGCATTTCCATCCTTATCGTCCTTTTCTGTACCGCCACTTTGCCTTCTTCTTGTCCCCCCACATTCTTGTCCCCGGTCATTTTCTATCCCGCACACTCCCTCTTCATCCTCACCTCCCGTCACTGTTGTGCTGGCCTTGTCTTTTACTCTCTTTTCCAAGACATCCTCTCCTCCTTAACATGCTGCTTCATACTTCGCCTAAACATCGAATGGAGCTTTGAAATAATCCAACTATTAGGCCTAAGCTTTCTGCAAGCAATACAGTTAAAGTGACTTGATTAAACATTTATAAAATAGTGTGAAGATTTCATTTTTAATATATCTAAACATTAAAAACATGTATTTATTAGCAGTGTCTCCTCTCTTCAAACAGAGGCTCCCTTTTCTTAAGACCGTGTCTGTGCTAGATGTGACAGTATCACAACCTCATGATCATGGGCGTACAGCCTCCTCCACCAGAAACCCCTCTAAATGCACAGTAGGGCACAGATTCTAGAAGTAATTTTTTGACATTAACTCTGATAGTAAGTCAGAAATTCTCCTTAATATTGGCATAGGAAAACACAATTGTGTATCATCCCTTCAATCATCAATATATTATCCATTGGCCAATCGGTACAGTATCCTCTCTGCCATGCTTAGGGAAGTGATAACATTTCACTTTGTAAATCCTATTAATTCCATTAGAAGTGAAGATCTCTTTTGCTGGTAATACAGGGAGGGAGAGAGGGAGGGATGGAGGGATGGAGAGAGGGAGGGAGGGAGGGAGAGAGAGAATACAATATATACATGAAATTGTCCATATTAATATTAGAATTTCATAAAATTTCCTAGGTGGAGGAGAAGGAATAACTGTGTCCACACCACACACATTGAAATTCATTCTGCAATTCTATTATTGAGCTTTCCTTGAGGCCCGGATTGTAGAAACTAAACTGTGTGTATTGTGTCGTGCTGTGTGCAGTCTGTTAGTCCAACAGTGGACATGATGTCACAGAAACATTTAAAAACTGTTCTGCAGCTTCTGTGTCATGCATCTATAGAGTGACTCCGACTGAATGACTCGTCTCTGACTCAATTTACCGGACTCTGACAATGTGCATGTGAGACCATATACAGGCAGGGAGGTGGATTTTTGCCTATTGTGCCCAGTGAATGAGCGTCGTACTGAAGATGCAGCCAGCGAGTCCCATGAATGCTTCACCAGCACTCCGTCCCAAATCATTTCGGTGAAAACAGCCTTTTAGACGATTTTCACTACACTAATGTAAGCTTTACTTAACTCAACCTTTTAAATCCATTTATTTTCTCTGCTCCAGGGATTGGAGAGGAAATGTTTTTTTTTTTACGGATTGAGCAATTCAGTCGTGAAAACCTTACTCTCTGTCTCTTCTTTCTTTTTCTCTAGCCCCTCTCTTCTTTGTTGTCAGTCACAGCTTTTCTTCAAAGAGAGAGACTGTGAGCAGGAAAAATCCCACAAACAAACAACCGAGAGGTGAAAAATGCTCTTTTTAAAGGGCTTTTTTTCATCTATCGCCTTATAGTTTAGCTCTCTTCATCTCTATCGTAAAGGTAGCCTTGTCTGGAGTGCCCTTGGGAGTGCTTACCCTTGGTGTGTATACCACTGCCATCATCTGCGGTGAGGACGTCCCTAGCTAAAGACGGGCCCATGACAAAGAGAAAAACAAAAGCCAGAATGAATAGAAAAGACAATAAAAAGATAAAAGGATTGAGGAAAAACAAAGGAGTAAAAGTCTTAACCCTGATGCAAGCGGCAGTATCATCAGAAAGCTTCTCTAATCCAGGATTACTGTGTTTATTCTGTGTGTGTGTGTGCGGAACCTACATCTTCTGCCTCTGATTTGAGAGGATACCATATGTGTTTGGCATTTTTTGCAGTACACACGGTCAGCACCCTTCTCACAAACATGTTGTCGTTGTTTTTTGCTGCTGTGTATTAACTCCAAGTTGCACGAGAATAATAACAAAAGGATTAAATGTACAGTACGTGGATAATCAGGACAGGAGGTTTCCCCACAATGCCTGAGTATAATGGTGCTATCAGTTTCAACAAAGGGTATTAACAACATGTTTTGTACATTGTATTGTAAATAATACACACAATAATATACAGGAGCTCACACTTGCAAATTCATTCAAACTCAAACAGAGCAGGACAAGACTTTGTTGAGTATAAGCATCCTAATGCTGATGCTCATCAGTAAATATAGTGGAGAAAAGTGACTTTATGACTAAAGGTCTGTGTTTTTTATGCCAGAGGAACATTTGTGGGCTAAATAGAATGAACATTGTTGACTTATCCATGGCAATCCCATAATCAGTGTTGGTGAATTAGGGCTGTATTGAATGTAACACACACACACACACACACACACACACACACACACACACACACACACACACACACACACACACACACACACACACACACACACACACACACACACACACACACACACACACACACACACACACACATGCACACGCTCGCGCACACAAACACGCAAACAATCAACAAGAACTTGTAGTTGCGGTTTTATAAATGTAATTCACAGGGCTGTTGGATTGATTTAGAAATCAAATGTCAACATTATGAATGAAGCATCAACCTTTTTTGTACAGCCCTGTGACTGTATGAAAAATACCATATTTTATGAAATTTCCAATTCCAATATTGTTTGGGCTTACTGAACTTACAAGGCCTACAAAATACTGAAATGATATTTTGTTGCATCTGACATTCATAACAAAATGTTGTATGTGTAAGTATTAGTTATATGAATAACAAGGGTATGTAGAGCTATTAGGCATGTTGTCTCACTGCGTGACCTTGTGTTATATTTTGCTCTTACCTTCTCTGTGTAGGAGCCTCTGGCGGATCCTACCACTGCCACCCAGATCATGCATATGGGGACGAGAGTGATAAGGTAAGTGGCGCACCTTTTAACATACTTTTTTTACAATTCAATTCAATTTTATTTATAGTGCCAAATCATAACAAAAGTTCAGGACACTTTACAAACTAGGTGCACTCTATGACTTATTTATGATTTACATAGACCCAACAATTCCCCCGTAGAGTACGGTGGCAAAGTAAAACCTTCCCTATAACAGACAGGAACGTCAGACAGACCCAGCTCTATGGAGGACGGACATCTGTCTTGACCGGTTGGGGAGGAAGAAAAGGAGAGAAAAAGAGAGAAAAGACGGACATATGGACAGAGAGAGACAAAGACAGACACAAAGACAGAGACAGACACACTTCCAGTAACTGTAATAATAGTAATAGTAATAATATCCATAGTAATGTGAATATGACGTATGTGTTATGGCAGTTAATACAGCAGAATAGTAGAAACAAGCACAGCTAGGGTGATAGATTATAATAGTAGCAGGAAGCATCATGCAGGACCACGGCAGCAGGCATCACCACGATCAGCAGAGACCTGCGAGATGACAAAGCACAAACAACCCCGGGGAAGAAGTTGAATTAGTAACATGCATTGATGAGACATGAATGATACAGACAGAGAGGAGAGAAGCTCACAGTATCAGGAATAGTATTATCCCCCGGCAGACTAGGCCTATAACAGCATAATTAAGCAGAACAAAATCAACATATATAGAGTGAATGTTAGTGAGTCGCCCCCAGTGAGTTCCTCGTTGTCTAAAAGAGAAGGAGGCTAACTTGTAGCCAATACACAGGATATCTAGTATCTTGTGATTTTAACTCATTATGATGTGGAATATCTATTAAAAAACTATTTTTTAATAACATTTGGTCCAATAAGAAGTAGTTGAGAAGTACATGTTCACTTCAGATGAATCAGTATGAAACGCTGTAGGTAAACACTGCTTTCCAATGAAATATAAAGGCTTTAAAATCTCATCATTTTACAATAAGTAAAAGATAAAAGTATTATTATAGTGAAAACTTATTCACATTCATGTATTTTGAAATAAATACAAACAAAAGCTTTAGCTCCAAGGAACACTTGATGTCATTCATTATGTTGTGCTGTTAGGCTGTCAAACACGTTTATTGTGGTAGTACCTCCTTGAGAAACCCAAACACAGCACAGCTTGCACATCTCAACTCTGCTGTACACTTCACAAATGCTGAGGTATGTTTATACATTATACACCTTAGTTTAGAAAGCCTGCTGCAGCAGAAGCCTGTGGCAAGTATGCCCCCCAAGGATGGAGAAATGTAAAGTGTGCTTGTTTGTTGTTAGTAGTACATTCCTTATGGCCAGTAAGCATTGGTCCACGCACTTTTGTTTTTCTTTCCTTTCATTTGATTGAAAGGACATTGTAGGTACTGACCATGCTTTTAAGCAATCAGCTGTTGTTTCGACAACTGGTCATCATCTGATGACTGGATGACACATCCATGCCCCCCTCATATCTACAATCCACACCAACTGTATATTTTTTCTTTTCCATTAAGGTTGCTTATTCTTTTTTAGAAACTAAACTGAAATTCATAAGGAAATAAATTAACATATTGTATATTTTCAACATAATTTCAGCAATATTGATGTGTCAGTGATGGCAGTATTATTCTATCAAAACATACTTATGTAGTTCACATACGCATAATTCAAAACCTAAGTGTACTTCAATAAATGACAGACATCGTCACAAGTGAAAGCTTGCGTTAGAATGCAAGCAGATGAAGAAGGAGAAGAGGGGAGACAGGATGCTGAGGAAGGTGTTTCAGAAAGCTTGGAGGGAGAGAGGGAAGGGAGGGAGGGAGGGAAGGCCAAAAACAGAGAGGGGGTATTGCTAATGATTTCACCTCCAGCTGTGGGACTTGGTTGGAGTGAGGGAAGGGGAAAGAAGGAAAGGAGCAAGAGGGAGCGGGAGGAAGGGAGAAACAGTGGCAGAGGAAACAAAATGGTCTTTGAAATCTTGTTGATGGAAAGAAAATGAGTGGGGGAGGGAGAAGTGTTTGAGCGTTAGCGTTAGTGGAGGCATGTCTGCAAATATTAATGAATCTGTAAAAGCAAATGACCATATTTGCTCAGTGCGCAGCGTGCACATTCATGCGCAATTTCTAGGGCATGAATGCTGGAAAAGAGAAACCTGTATTCAGTTGTGCTTCTTAGGTGAGTGTTAGCATGCACTCTGTGGACTTCTCTTTATTTTGGTTCTCAGCATTGACAGCGAAGCCACAACAGCTGCTGGCTTGTGTATGTGTATGTGTGTGTGTGTGTGTGTGTGTATGTGTATGTGTATGTGTGCTTGTGCGTGTCACAAATGTGGACATAGAACTAGAATGTGGTAGGGTGTGTCTGTACATTTGCTTCAGGATATCTGCCCAGCCTGGTGTGTGCACACGCTGAGTGTGGACACAGTGAAAGGAATGGCGGGTGTGTATGTGTGTGTGGTCCCCACACTGTTAGCACTGCAGAATGTGCTGTAATATCAGCCGTAGAACAGTTCGTAGAACAGTTCACAATGTTGCTGGGCCGTGCCCGGAGTCACTTTGTCTGTTATTCTGTCTGTGAGTGTGTTTAGCCTTTGAGAGTCAGCATGCTTTTTTTCCCTCTATTTTTCTGGCTTTAGTGGAAACATGCCTGGACCATGCGTGTGTGTGAGTGTGTGATTGTGTTCACAACAAGCACTCTATTAGAAGGCCACGTTAAGGCATATTGCTTGAGGACACACACACACACACACACACACACACACACACACACACACACACACACACACACACACACACACACACACACACACACACACACACACACACACACACACACACACACACACACACACACACACACACACACACACACACACACACACACACACACACACACACACACACACACACACACACATACACACACACTCCTTTGTCTGACACTGCTTCCCTCCCACTAACGTGAGTAGACAGCCCCATCAAACTTTCATACTAATGGGCAATAGTCTGCATGTGTTAAGACAGAATGTGTGTGTTTCTGTGTGTGTCCTGTCTAAGAACTTCTTGTCTTGTCCTCTCAGATGTTAGGCTCGGGTCTCGGACAGGACAGACAGACGGAGGAAAAAGTGGGAGGGAACAAGAGGAAGAGGGGTTCATCTTATCTGATGGCAGTGTAGAGGGGGATGGGAGGAGGTTGTTGAGGAGGGTGGGGA